>NW_020940355.1:14509401-14510587 GCF_900497805.2 Vombatus ursinus | reverse complement strand
CTTCCTTCCTTCCTTCCTTCCTTCCTTCCTTTCTTCCTTCCTTCCTTTCTTCTTTCCTTCCTTTATTCCTTCCATCACTCCATCACTCCCTCAGGACTACACCTAGAACCATGATGGGGAAGATGTATCCAGCCTAGCTCTGGGAACCCAACTCATCTGTGACAGTGGGAATTGGTATAAGGATCTTCAGAGCTTACATAGGCTACACGTATACTTAGGAATAGAAAATAAAGAAAATAACTGGGAGGGGGTATTGGGGAGTAAGGGAGGAAGGGAAGTGCAGCTAGTTGAAAATAACAACACTCAGCACCAGGCATTTCTGGGAGCACATTTCTGCTCACAAGAGCAGAAATACTTTTGTCTTGTTTAGACTCTTTTCCTCCAGTGGGAAGGAGGGGGAGATAGAAGTTGCTCAGTTAGAAGGGTGGTGTCTTTTCCCAATTCAGAGACAGGGGAGAAGGATAATGTCTCTGAGGGGTTGTGGGGTTAGCTCACCAAACATTTTCCTCATCAGTGCGGAAAAACACTCTCAGTAGCCTCAGCAGCAGCAATGCAGTGGTTCACCATAGTTTCTCTGAAGGAAAGAGTTGAGGTGGGTAAGGGGTGTGGGGGGAGGGAGGCAGGGGTAGCTCAAAGAGGTTCATAATCTTCCTACATGGCCCCAAGATGGAGGATGATATGATTCTGAACCTGCCTTCTTATTTCTCTCTTCTTGACAGCTTTCTCTCAGAAATCCCCACAATACAGCCTACCAGTCTCAGAAACCCTCAGACAGCCCTTCCCAGGAAACCCCATTCTGAAAATATCAGTGCCGGAGGGTTCAGGGCTGGAGTTTGATGCTTCCTTCTGATGCTACTTTCCAGAATTCTTGTCCTTCTTCAAAGATCAGATCAGGAAATCTTCCCTGAGACCCAAAATGGTGAATGTTATTTCCCACCTCAAATTACTTCGCTCATTATTATTTACAGAAATCTATTTTAATGGGCGAGACAATATACAAAAGAGAGCTGAAAAGTGGAGAAGAGAGAAGGTACCTGGAAAAATCCAGAGTCAGAAACATAGCCTGTCTCCAAAAGGAGGTTCTCCAGAGGGAACTCTACAATGAGAGAACAGAGCTGGTAGGGCAATGGGATGTTCTAGTGTGTGTGTGTGTGTGTGTGTGTGTGTGTGTGTGTGTGTGTGTGTG
>NW_020940355.1:14490544-14509391 GCF_900497805.2 Vombatus ursinus | reverse complement strand
GTGTGTGTGTGTGTGTGTGTGTGTGTGTGTGTGTGTGTGTGTGTGTGAGAGACAGAGAGAGACAGAGAGAGACAGAGAGAAGAAAGAAGAAGACGAAGAAGAAAAGAAAGAAAGAAAAAAGGAAGGACAGAAGAAAGAAGGAAGGAAGAATAGAGGGAAAGAAAGAAAGAAAATGGAATCTATAAATTTAGATTTAGTTGGTTTAGATTTTTAGATGGTTTAGTGAGCTTGACTACTATTTCTGGCACAATCCTGGAATGTATTATTAAAGAGATGGCTAATGAACATTTAGAAAAGGAACTGTGACTTCAAAGAACTAATATGGCTTCAAGAAAAGGCCATGCCCGGTCAACCTCATTTCATTTTTTGAGGCGCTTTGAAACTGGTATCTCCCTTGCATATGTCAAAGTTATAGAAGATTCCTTGAGCAATACAACCTTATTCATTGCCTCTCTGATTATTAATATTAATCAAAGTACAAAAAAGACATATACTTGCCAAAGATACTTATGACTATCATTGAGGAGCTGAGAAGACAACAAACCAGGGAGAAGGGAGAAAGCGAAGAAAGAAAAGGAAAAAAATAAAGTAACAGGATAATTTTTTTCTATATTTAAAAGGAATAGCAAGTTGTACCCAATAGATTTGCAGTTTCATGCACAATCATCTTTTTTATTCTACTATGTTATGGAAATACTTGTTTTATTTTTTAAGTTCAAAATAAGATAATTTTTAAAAAGAATTAAATGAGACCAGGAGAGAGGAATGGACTGACTTTAGGGGATTACAAAGTTCTTTGAATGATCTTAATGGACAACATTTTCAAAGCATCAATGTTTTCCCTATGATGTTGTATAGAACTCTACAGTGTTTTAAGAATCTGAGTGGAGGATCGTCCAAAGACAAGGAGCCATTTGGCTCTTGTGAACCGATTTTCTGTGTAAGCATTTATACCTTGGAAATTGTCAAATGATACAAATCAGGGTCTGATTTATTGTTTATTGATTTTCTACAACTAAGAAAGTGATGGAATATGTTAATAATGCAGAATTAAATTTAAAAGTATGTCATATGCACATTTTTGAGAGCCCATTGTTAAACATTTGCCAGTACATCCCTACCCAAAGGGTGATGGAAAAATGAATGGTGGGTGTGAGTGAGCAACCTGCAACACTTTACAAAGGAATAACATAGAGCATCTGCATGATTTTAAAAGTTGGAATGGTCATACAGGTAAGGGATAACTGATAGCTAGCCTATCTGCTCCACTGGTACTCTCTTAATGTCTAATGAATGCAAAGAAGGACCCTACTTTGTGTTGCATGTGGTAAACTTAAGGAAAAACAAGGACCAGGGTATTCTAGGATGAGCAGACACAGTTAGGTTGCAATCTGTATCATTAGAGGAAATGAAACTAGGTTTGACAGTTTGAAACTAACTGCCCCAATAATACCACTAAGGTGTTTTAATGTCTAACATGGTAAATATCAAGAAATAGAACCCACATAACAAAAGCTATTTGGAGGGAACTTTAAGAATTTTTAAGAGTTGTCAATGGGTCTTGAAGCCAAAAAGTTTGAGAACTCCTGCTTGTGACCATAGGGTCATATCTAAAACAGTGAAATTTAATAGAAATCAATGTAAAATCTCACATTTAGGTTAAAAAATTTGGCTTCGCCAGGACAAGATTGGAAATGGATAGTTAGAAAAAAGTTGCTTCATAAAAGATACACACACACACACACACACACATTACACACACACATATATGAGGCAATGCATGATGTGACAATCTTAGGTTGCATTAACAAATGTATAACTTCTAGGAATAAGGAGCTGATTGTTGTCCTATACTGGTCAGATTCAGGAAGGAAGTTGATAAGCTAGAACGCGTCTAGAAGAGAACACCAGGGTGAGGGGTGTCATGCCTTGAATTCATTGCTGTATGAAGACTGGTTAAAGGAATTGGAGATGTTTTGCCTAGAGAAGAGAAGGCTCAACAGGGCCATGACAACTGCATTTGGGAAGTCAAAGGACTTGTTATATACATGTGTTCTGTTTTGCCGTGGAGGGCAGAATTAAGAACAACAGATGAAAATAGCAGGGGGCAAGTTTGATGTAGGGAAAACGTGTTTTTATGAGGGATATCCCAAAGTGAAATGGGCTGCCTCAGGAAGTACTTAGGGATCCCCCTACCTGAAAGTCTTTAAATAGAGGTCAGGTGACTACTTGTTGTGTATACCATAGAGGGGGATTCCTTTTTAGATATGGGTTGGTTTAGGTGACTGCTGAGATACTTTTCTACAGTGAGATTCTGTGATTCTGTATTCAGGTAGGCATATTCAGGAATGGTACAGCATTTCACAGAGTGTGGCTGCTAATCCCTTTCAGAGTTGTGATTATCACATAATGTTAGAATCATGAAACAGGTCCTTATGTTAAGGAATCACCTGATACTGCTTCACAACCCTCAAGCTGGTCAGTCGTGAAACCATCAAGGCCCAATTACTCTTTTACTTATTTTTAGAGTCAATGTTTAAAGGTATTTGGAGGGATTTGGGGGAGAGCTCAGGTGAGTCTGCCTTTACTTCGCCTTCTCTGTCTTTACTCCACCTTCTATGTTTTGCTTTTTTTTAGAGCTCTTCAGCAACAGAGATGACAGAGACATTATCATGCTCCTTCCAATGTGGCAGTCAAAGAAAGCCTTCTAATCCTCTCATCTCATCATAAACTATCATGTGGAGTTTGGTCTTCTTTGGACCTAGAGAATCGCTGGTTTGAATCTTCCTCATAAAATGCTTTGTTAATTTGGGTGTTATGATCAAGCCATGCATTGAAAGGGCCTTGGAGTTCATCTGACACCACTCCCTAATTTTATTTTTTATCCACTTATGTTACACATGAAGAAACTGAAACATAAAAAGGTTAAATGCCTTGCCTCAAATCACACAGTGGTAAGTGGCTGAGTTGGGATTTGAACTCAGGTCTTCTAACTTAATCTCTGATCTGCCACTCTTTCCCCTATATCTCACTGCCTCTACTCAATATTGGTCTTCTTTTCTTCAGGTCAAACAGCTCTGGTTCCTTTGGTATTACTTCATAGGGCTTGGATTGCACATTTTTCAACAATTCCTTGCCCAACCCTCCCACGTACTCTTCTAAGTTCTCTCTAATTTCTCCACATCTTAATATATAAACTAATTGGTATTAAAGACTGGAATAAAGGCTCTTTCAGGTCATTGCTGGCCATGCCTATAGAATGGTCAAGAATACAGCGGATAGCACAACGACCTTGTTCTCTGGGCTTCATTTATCTCTCTTTGTCTCTGTCTGTCTGTCTGTCTGTCTCTCTATCTATCTGTCTATCTCTCTCCCTCCCTTTCTCTCTCTTTTCTCATCTACTCATGTAGATGGGAGAACAGAAGAGATATAGGGTTTGGAAATATGGAAACCCTGAATGTCAGCACTGTCTGGTAATTATTAGGCAAAGTATTTCGTTTATGTCAGTTAGATGGCACAGTGGCTGTGGCGCAGGGCCTGGAGTCAGGAAGATTCATCTTCCTGAGTTCAAATCTGGCCTCAGACACTTGCTACCTGTGTGACCCTGGGCAAGTCACTTAACTCTGCCTCAGTTTCCTCATCTGTAAAATGAGCTGGAGAAGGAAATGGCAAACCTCTCCAGTATCTTTGCCACAAAAACTCCAAATGGGGTCATGAAGAGTCAGAAATGACTGAAATGACTGAACAACAACAATCCGGGTTTATAGTCTAGCTTTCAGAGATTCAAGTCGGGAGGTATATGGAGTACTCAGCATCTAGGGTGAGGTCTCTAACAGAGGAATGCAAGCCACTGGACAAGGAACAGGAGTCCAGAGAAAAGACAGCTTAAGGGCATTAGCCATTTGGGAGGACTCTGTTCTTTGTACTAAAGAGCTTGGCATCTGAGACTGATAATTTCCTGCTAGGAGAGTGAGAGGTTTTCAGAGCCAAGTCTCTAAGGAAGAGGTTCTTGGGGTCTGTATATATATTCCAGAAAGTATATGATCATGTAAAGGGAAAAAATTACATCTTCATTTTCACTAAATTTTAACTGAAATTTAGCATTTCCTCCAGTTATGAATGTAGGCAACAAAACCTTATTCTGAGAAGGGGCCCAAAGCCCTTTCATCAAACCTGCCAAAGGGACCTAGGACACAAAAAAGGTTAAGAACATTTGTTCTAAAGAAATAAAGTAGGAGAAGCAAGGGGGGGAAAGCTTTTCACTGGTTCCTACACCACAGTTTCAGCCTTCTCTAAAAGGTTGGGAAAAGCTTATGTGTTTCAAGTTTAGAGAAAAAAAAAGCATGGCAGCACTCCCTTTTCCCTTTGGAAGACATAGCAAAGGATTTCCACTGGGGGTGGCTGAGACCATAACTGGGCAGGATTTATTAGAGGCTCCCATGGAGCAGTGTCCAGCAGAACAGTATCTGGTGGAGACCATATATCTGGAAGAGCAGCATCTCCAGACCAGAGGGACACAAGTCCAACGGGAACTGTGTCATGTTATCCCCAAGAGACATTTCTCTAACCCTTTAGTATTAGAGGTATGAGCTGTCCCTTCACATGTGGATATCGGCCACATGTACTCCTCACAGAGGCAGCCAGGTGGCTCATTAGATAGAGTGCTAGGCCTGGAGTCAGGAAGACCTGGGTTCAAATCCAGCCTCAGATACTTACCAGCTGTGTTATACCCTGGGCAAGTCACTTAGTCCTGTTTGCCTCAGTTTCCTCATTTGTTAAATGAGCTGGAGAGGGAAATGGCAAACCATTCCAGTATCTTTGTCAAATAGGGTCATGAAGAGTCAAACACAACTGAAAAATGGCTAAACAACAACACATTCAAGCCAAAAATCCATGAGATCCCAAATCTGGGGGGTGGGAGGGCTAGGCAACAACCTGTTTTCTGAATTTAGAAGCAGTGGATCTAAAGTCAAGGAGCCCCACCCAGCGCAGGGCCAGGACAAGGGCCAAGGAGGAGGACTGCTGTACACTGAATATTACCCATCACGAAGAGTTAGTCCTGGGCTGTCATTTCAGGACAGCAATGTTTTATCACGTTTCCTTCCATCTATTCCCTTCCTCACAATCTTAGCTACCATCCCTTCTTCTTCCTTCTCCCCCATCCCCCAAAGCCCTGCAGCTATGACCTCCAGCATGTGAGAGGGTTTCTACTGAGGATTTAAAAGAGCTTTGGATAATTTTCCAGGTATTCTCACATCTCTATGAAATAGTTATAATACCCTGTTTACAGATGTGGAAACCAAGGCAGAGAGATTGTGTTTTTTACAGAGTCACCAGTGAGAGAGCCAGAACTGAAGCCTCCCGTTCTTGAATGACTCCTAATCTCACTAATCGACCTCACCTCCCATTTCTAATCTTATAATAGTTATGCCACATTGACTTATGTTCCATTCTTCTACCTCACACAAAAGAGTTTTATCTCTGAGCCCAGCCTGTGACACCCAGCCAAACTGACTCAAACAGTTGCTGGTAATGTCTGGGTGACTTCAATTGTGCTGGGTTGCACCTTTGGCTTTTGGGGAGACTGCACAGATACAATGAGATTTTTCATAGGCGCCTTGAAACATTTCTAGATTCAGCTGGAAATAGGCCCTCAAAGAGTACCTTATGCTTTTCCTATTTCCCCATCATATTCCCTTTTGTCCTGTAGCTATTTGTGTCTCTTTTATCTCTCCCTCTGGAACCTCACCTTTTTCATGGCAAGTATCAGGTATTATTCACCTCTGCCTCTCTCAGTGCCCTGCATTTGTGGCCTGTCTCCCTATTGCCTGTAGGATCTAATAGAAATGCCTCTGCTCGGTATTTGAAGTTTCTAATAACCTGACCCTAATTTATCCTTCCACCCCTACTGCCTCTTATTCCCTCTCTATACACACCTGGCCTGTCTGCTGCTCCTCATACATGAGATTTCTTCTCCCACCTTTTCACCTTTGCCCTTACTGTCCTCCATGCCTATAAGGTGCTCCCTCCTTATCTTAGTCTCAATACTCCCGGTTTCCTTCAAGGCTCAGCTCCAATGCCTTCCCTGGCTACCAGTGCCCTTCCCCTCAAAATTACCCTATATATGTATATAGATTATTTCCTCCAACTCCCACAGCATCCACATGGCCAAGCACAGCGGCGAGCATCTTGTCAATGCTTCATAAATGCTTATTGATTGATTGATAGATGTATGTTGAATATGAATTGTTGGCTATACAAATAGGCAAAACAATTATCAGCAGATGCTAAAAATCCTTTTGTACCAATGACATATAAGTCTGCCGGTGGCTTACAAGACAAATGATAAGTACTGCTATAAGGCTTGCATATGATTTGATTTACAGACGTAGCCCTCAGCCTCCTGGTGGAGAGAGCTGACATTCATCATCCCTGTCACACAGGTCCTTAGATTTAAAGCTGGAATAGACTTCAGAGGCTTCTAGTCCAAGCACCTCCTTTTACAGGTGAAGAAACTGAGGCCCAAGGAGGTGATTGCCCAAGGTTACCCAGTCAAGAAGTGATAGAGCTGGGATTCGAACCCAGGACGCCTGACTCCAAATGTGGATCTCTTTCCACTTTACTACCTTGACTTTCTTGAGTGGATTAAAGACAGAAATCCTTTAATTCTGCCTAAAATTACAGGATTAGAGATTTAGAGCTGGAAGGGACTTTAGGGTCCATCAGGTCCAACCTCTCATTTGACAGATGAAGAAACTGAGACCCTAAGAATTAAGTGACTTGTCCATATAGGAAGGAGCAGAGCCAGGACTCAAACCTGGGATCTCTGACCCCAAATTCAGGCCTTTTTCTTCTTCCTTAGTCTAATTCATACCAGAGAAGCCTCTCCTTACTCCTGACCTCCTAATGTAGACCAGGTTATGTTTACAAAGGCATGACTCCCAGAAGTTTTCCAACTTGGCAATCTGCCTGAGATGGCTATCTGGAATGGCAGCTGTCCAATGGGTCACGCCAGCCCCGTGACCAGGAATGTCCATAGTCAGGCCTGGGATGTGGTGGCCAAGAAGGAAACCATTCCTGGGGAATTCAACTCTGGCCACCTAACAGGCCTTGAAACCTGTTTTACCCCTTCTCCAGCCTGCAGCCCTGACTGAGGGGGGACACTTATTCTCCTCCAAAGCACCTCACCAGTGCACAAATAAGCAGGCCCCCAATCAGGAATGTGCAATCATTGTTTGAGGCTTTTCTGGAATTCGAAACATTGTTATTGTAGTTGGTTAGAAAATGCTTTGCTTGCCTGTTTATCATATGGTGCAGGCTCTGGAACAATTTCCCGGAGGGGGAATCTGGTCTGCATTCTGGACAGGGATGGCGTCTCTCACCCAGCTTGGCCCATTCAGTGCATGTCCTCCCAGCATCCTGTCTTAGAGAATGACCTTCTGTTCCCTACTTATTAAGCTATGAGTCTTGATAGAAATGACTGTCTTGTACAGGAAGGTTATCTGGGATGCCTGGCAAGAGAAAACAGCCCTGATTTCTAGGAAGTTTCAGACACACAAACACTCATGTGCCCTCTCTGTACCCTCTCTCCACCCCCTACTTCCGCCATCCCCACCCCAAATCTGTACTCCTTTATCTTTAGAAAAAGTTAAGCTGTTGGTATTCCCACCTGGAGCATGATGACTGTTTCCAAAGGACACAGGCAGACCAAGGTTTGGCAGGTGCAGGGGAATGCAGCTGGGAGCCAGAGAGAATGAAATCAATCCATTTAGGGCATACAGGTTTCAGCTAACACAGAATGCTGACCCCTTGACTAACCGCTAGTCCTCCTGGACTAGGAAGGAAGTGATGGCTTTCATTACAAATGATTATTTAAGATTTTCTTTAATTTGAAATGTGATTAATTTCTCATTTTTGGCAACCTTAGGATTTACAACCAACAACTTCAAGTCAATTTCATTTAATTCAACAATTTAAACTGCTAAAATATATAAAATGGTTTAAAATAATAGCCCCATCAAATTCTAAAATGAAAATATTGATATGATTTATTTTCAACTCTGGAGAGACTTTTTAAAAATAAAATTTTTTAACTTCTGGTGCCAAGATGGTGGAGTTAGGAAGGAACCCTCTGAAGTTCTCCCAGATTTGCCTCCAAACAACTAGAAAACTGCCTCAGAATTGATCTAGGAGCGGGGAAGCAGCTTGGCAGGAAAGATCTGTCTCACTGAGGTGGGAGGGGAGCAAAGTACAGGAGCAGCTGCAGAAGGCAGTCTTACAGCAGGGACCCTACATGCAGGCTTCAAGCCTGGGACAATCCACCAATGAGGCCACACCCTCATGCAAATCAGCAGTCCCCTAGGCAAGTGAGCAGTCTATGCAACACTGCAAGCCTCCACCCCAGCAACCCTCCCCCTGGCATAAGCCACCAGTGAAATCTTGACCCCACTGCTGACCAGTAGTGAAGTCCCACCCTGAGGCTGGCCAACAGCAAAACTCCATAGCAACCCAGTAGCAGGACCCCATCTCTGGGGTAGACCAGCAGCTAAATCCCACACCTAGGGGAGGCCAACAGGAACTCCCCCCCCCCCCCCCCCCCACAAGTACAAGCCAGAAGGGAAGCCCTTCCTCCGGAGAAAGCCAGCAGCTAAGCCCTGAAGCCCAGTGAAAGTCAGCAGTAAGACACAGAGCTCCAGCACAAAAAGCTTGGGACAGTGCAAGACCAGAGCCCAACTCTCACATAAAAACATCAAGTCACAAAAAAGGCAAAAAAAAAAATGAGCAAAAAAACCCCCCCAAACAAAAAAGAGCCTGACTATAGAAAGTTGCTATGGTGATAGTGAGGATCAGGGCATAAACTTACAAGAGGATAATAGTGTCAAAATGGCTACATGTGAAGCAACAAAGAAAAATGTAATATTGATATGATCTATTTTCAACTAAAAGAATTTCTAGAAGAGCTTAAAAGGGATTTTAAGAAGCAAATTAGAGAAGTAGAAGGAAAATTGGGAAAAAGGAATGAGAGTAAAAGAGTCAATAACATGGGAAAAGTTAGGCAAAAATTTACTGAGGAAAATAACTCCCTAAAAAATAGGATTGGCCAAATAAAAAGGAAGTACGAAAGCTCACTGAAGAAAATAATTCTTTAAAAATTAGAATTGAACAAGTGGAAACTAATGACTCTATGAGACATCAAGATATGATATAACAAAATCAGAAAAGTAAAAAAAAATGAAGAAAATGTGAAATTTCTCATAAATAGCTGACCTAGAAAATAGATTCAAGAGAGATAATATAAGAATTATTGGACTACCTGAAAGCCATGATTTTAAAAAACAAAACAAAAAAAACTTGGACAACATCTTTCAAGAAATTATCAAAGAAAATTGCCCTGATTTTTAGAACCCAAGGGCAAAATAGAAATTGAATCACCACCTGAAAGAGGACCCAAAAATGAAAACTCCCAGGAACATCATAGCCAAATTCCAGAGCTCACAGATCAAGGGGAAAGTATTTCAAGCAGCCAACAAGAAAGAATTCAAATATAGTGAAGTTACAGTCAGGATTATACAGGATTTGGCAGATTCCACATTAAAGAACTGGAAGGCTGAGAATATGATATACTGGAAGACAAAGGAGTTAGGATTATAACCAAGAATCACCTATCCAGCAAAACTGAGTAAAATCTTTCAGAGAAAAAACTGGACATTTAACAAAATAGAAGAATTTCAAGCATTCTAATTAAAAGACCAGAGCTGAATAAAAATTTTACAAGACTCAAGGGAAACATAAAAAGGTAAAGAAGAAACAAGAAAGAGAAAACAAAGGAAATTCAATAAGGTTAAACAGTTTATATTTCTATATGGCAAGATAATATTTGTAACTTTCAACAATTTTATTACTTTAAGAGCAATTAGAAAGAGTATATGTAGACAGAAAGTGTAGATATAAGGTGCCTTTGATGGGATGATATCCCAAAAAAAAGCAAAATGAAGGAGTAAGAAAAAATTGCACTGGGAGGAGGAGGGAGATTGAATGGGGTACACATTCAATTTATCCCACATAAAAAAGGCATGAAAGAACTACTATGGAGGGGAAACGGGGGCTAAGCTTCCTTGCTCTCACCAAAAGTGGCTCAAAGATGGAATTAGATACACACTCAGTGGATATAGAAATCTGTCTTACCCTGTAAGGAAGTAAAAAGGGATGGGGATTAATAGAAGGGGGAGGGGGGACTGATAAAAGAGAGGGTATATTGGGGAAGGTGGTGACCAGAAGTAGAACACTTATGAGAGGGAAAGGGTAGGTGTAAAAGTGAGAGGGGAATAAACAAGTAAAAAACAGCATGGAGGGAAATACACACTTAGTAATCATAACTATAAATGTAAATAAGATGAACTTAGCCATAAAATGGAAGCAGAAAGCAGAATGGATTAAAAACCATAATCCTACAATATATTATTTACAAGAAACACATTTGAAGCAGACATACACATACATACACACACATGCAGGGTAAAGGTAAGGCACTGGAGCAGAATCTATTGTGCTTTAGCTGAAGCAAAGAATGCAGGGGTAGCAATCATGATCTTAGACAAAGTAAAAGCAAAAATAGATCTAATTAAAAGAGATAAAGATTGAAACTACATCTTGCTGAAAGGTACCATAGACAATGAAGTCATATCAGTCCTAAAAACATATGCACCAAATAATATAGCCTTTAAATTTTTGAAGAAGTTTAATGAGTTACAAGAGGAAATAGATAATAAAACTATGCTAGTGTGGGACCTCAACTTTCCCCTCTCAGAACTAGATAAATTTAACCAAAAAATAAACAAGAAATAAGTTAAGGAGGTGAATAAAATTCTGGAAAAGTTAGATATGATAGATCTCTGGAGAAAAATGAATAGGAATAGAGAAGAATATACCTTTTTCTTGGCAGTACATAGCACCTGCACAAAACTTGACCATATTAGGACATAAAAACCTCACAACCAAATACAGAAGAGCAAAAATAGTAAACACATCCTTTTCAGATCATAATGCGATAAAAATTACATTCAATAATGGACAATGCAGTGAGAGATTAGAAATTAATTGGAAATGAAATAATTTAATCCTAAAATACAAGTGGACCAAAGAACAAATTGCAGAAACAATCAATAATTTCATTAAAGAAAGTAATAACAATGAGAGAACATACCAAAATTTATGTCATGCAACCAAAGCGATACTTAGGGGAAAATTTATATTTCTAATTGCTTACATCAATAAAATAGAGAAAAAGCAGATCAATGAATTGGGCATGCAAGTAAAAAAAATACTAGGAAAAGAACAAATTAAAAATTCTCAAGTAAACACCAAATTATCAATCCTGAAAATCAAAGGAGAGATTAATAAAATTGAAAGCAAGAAAACCATTGAACTAATAAATAAAATTAAAGGCAGGTTTTATGAAAAAAATAAACCATTGGTTAATTTGATTTAAAAAAAAAAGAAAGAAGAAAACCAAGTTACTAGTATCAAAAATGAAAGAAATTAATTTACTACCAATGAAGAGAAAATTAAGACAACTGTTAGGACCTATTTTGCCCAATTATATGCCAATAAATGTGACAATATAAGTGAAATGGTTGAATATCTATAAAAATATAAATTACCCAGATTAACAGAAGAAATAAAATATTTAAATAATTCAATCTTAGAAAAACAAGTTGAACAAGCCATCAATGAACTTTTTAAGAAAAAATCCCCAGGACCAGATGGATTCACAAGAAAATTCTACCAAACATTTAAGGAACAATCCTATATAACTATTTATATACTATGTAACTATTTATATACTATATAAATATACTATACTATATAAACTATTTGGAAAAATGAGCAAAGGAGTCCTACCAAATTCTTTTTATGACATATATATGGTACAGATACCCAAAACAGGAGGAGCCAAAACAGACCAATTTTCCTAATGAATATTGATGCAAAAATTTTAAATAAAATACTAACAAAGAGATTACAGCAATATATCACAAGGATCATACACTATGACCAGGTGGGATGTATAGCTGGAATGCAGGGCTGGTCCAATATTAGAAAAAATTATCAGCATAATCGATCATATCAATAACAAAACCAGCAGAAATCATATGATTATCTCAATAAATGCAAAAGAAAGATAAAATACAGCAACCCATGCCTATTAAAAAACATTAGAGAGCATAGGAATAAATGGAGCTTACTTTAAAATGATGAGTACTATTTTTCTAAAATCATCAGAAAGTATTATCTGTAATGAGGATAAGTTGGAAGCCTTCTCAATTCAATTAGGGGTGAAGCAAAGATGCCTGTTATCACCTCTACTATTTAATATTGTACTAGAAATGTTATCTATAGCAATAAGAGGTAAAAAAAAAAGAAATTAAAGGAATTAGAATAGGCAATGAAGAAACAAAACTATCACTCTTTGCAGATGATATGATGTTATACTTAGAAAAACTTCTTGAAATTATTAACAACTTTAGCAAAGTTGCAGGATACAAAATGAACCCACATAAATAATCAGCATTTCTATATATTACCAACAAAGCCCAGCAGCTAGAGATAGAAAGAGACATTCCATTTAAAATAATACAGACAGTATGAAATATTTGGGAGTCTACTTGCCACAACAAACCCAGGAACTATATGAACACAATTACAAAACACTTTTTACACAAATAAAGTCAGATCTAAATAATTGGAAAAATATCAATTGCTCATGGGTAGGCCAAGTTAATATAACAAAAATGACAATTCTACCTAAATTAATTTACTTATTCAGTGCCATACCAATCAACGTACCAAAAATTATTTTATAGAGCTAGAAAAAATAATAACAAAATTCACCTGGAAGAACAAAAGTTCCAGAACATCAAGGGAATAAATGAAAAGAAATGTAAGGGAAGGTGGCCTAGCCATTCCAGATGTAAAACTGTATTATAAAGTAGCATCAAAACTACTTGGTACTGGCTAAGAAATAGAATGGTGGATCAGTGGAATGGGTTAGGTACACAAAACACAGTAGTAAATGACTATAGCAATCTACTATTTGATAAACCCAAAGACTCCAGCTTCTGGGATAAGAACTCACTATTTGACAAAAACTGCTGGGAAAACTGGAAAACAGTAGGGCAGAAACTAGGCATACACCAAAATCTTACACTGTATACAAAGATAAGGTAAAAATGGGTACATTATTTGGACATACATGGTTAAACTATAAGCAAATTAGGAGAGCAAGGAATTGTTTACCTGTCAGATCTATGGAGAAGGGAAGAATTTGTGACCAAACAAGAGATAGAGAACATAATGAAATGCAAAATGGATAATTTCAATTATATTAAATTAAAAGGGTTTTGCACAAACAAAATCAATGCAACCACAATTAGAAGGGAAGCAGAAAGCTGGGAAAAAGTTTTGTAGCCAGTATCTCTGAAAAAGGCCTCATTTCTAAATACATAGAGAACTCAGTCAAATTTATAAGAATACAAGTCATTCCCTGATGGTCAAAGGATATGAACATGCAGTTTTCAGATGAAGAAATTAAAGCTATCTATAGTCATATGAAAAAAGGCTCTAAATCACTATTGATGACAGAAATGCAAATTAAAATAACTCTGAGGTACCACATCATACCTATCAGATTGGCTAACATGACAAAACAGGAAAATTATAAATGTTGGAGAAGATGTGGGAAAATTGGGATAGCAACACATTGTTGGTGGAGTTGTGAACTGATCCCACCATTCTGGAGATCAATTTGGAACTATGCCCAAAGGGCAGTCAAACTGTGCGTACCCTTTGATCCAGCAATAACACTACTAGGTCTGTATCCCAAAAAGATCACAAAAAGGAACAGGACCCACATATGCAAACATATGTATAGCAGCTCTTTTAGTGGTGGCAAAGAATTGGAAATTGAGGGGATGTCCATCAATTAGGGAATGACTGAACAAATTGTAGTATATCAATATAATGGAATACTAGTATTCCATAAGAAATGGTGAGCAGGCAGATTTCAGAAAAACCTGGAAAGACTTGCATGAACTGATGCTAAGTGAAGTGAGCAGAACCAGGAGAACATTGTACACAGTACCAGCAACATTGTGCAATGACTGACTAGCTCTTCTCAGCAATGCAATGATCTAAGACAATTCCAAAAGACTCATGATGGAAAAATGCTATCCACATCCAGAGAAAGAACTATAGACTCTGAATGCAGATTAAAACTTACTATTCTCTCTCTCTCTCTCTCTCTCTCTCTCTCTCTGTTTTTATTTTCTTTCTCATGGTTTTTCTCTTTGCTATGATTCTTCTTTCACAATATAAATAATGTGGAAATATGTTTAATATGATTATACGTGTATAGCCTATATCAGATTGCATGTTGTCTTGGGGAGCAGGAGGGAAAGGAGGGGGAAAATTCAGTACTTAAAATCTTATAAAAATGGATGTTAAAAACTAAAAATAAATAAATAAATAATTTTTAAAAAAAGTTTTGCACAAACAAAACCAATGCAACCAAAATCACAAGGAAAGCAGAAAACTGGGGGGGGGGGATTTTTGTGACAAGTGTGTCTGATAGAGGCCTCATTTCTCAAATATATAGAGAACTGAGTCAAATTTATAAAAATGCAAATCATTCCCCAATTAAAAAATGGTCAAAATATATTAACAGGTAGTTTTCAGACAAAGAAATCAAAGCTATCTATAGTCACATGAAAAAATGCTCTAAATCACCATTGATCAGAGAAATACAAGTTAAAACAACTCTGAGGTACCCCTTCACACCTATCAGAGCAGCTAATATGACAAAAAAGGAAAATGTTTGATGTAGGATAACTGAAACACTAATGCACTGTTGGTGGAGTTGTGAAATGATCCAACCATTCTGGAGAGCAATTTGCAACTATGTCCAAAGGGCTGTAAAACTGTGCATACCCTTTCATCCAGCAATACCACTGCTAGGTCTATATCCCAAAGACATAAAAAAGGTGAGGGGAAGGACCTAGTTGTACAAAAATATTTATAATAGCTCTTTTTGTGGCAGCTAAGAATTGTAAATCAAAGAGATGCTCATCAATTGGGGAATAGCTAAACAAGCTGAGGTATATGATTGTAATGGAATATTATTGTGCTATAAGAAATGATGCAGGCTGATTTCAGAAAAACCTGGAAAGACTTACCTGAACTGATGCATAGTGAAGTGAACAGAACCAGGAGAACATTATACACAGTAACAGCAATATTGTTTTATGAAGAACTGTGAATGACTTGGCTATTCTCAGCAATACAATGATCCGAGACGATCTCAAAGGAATTTCATGATTTTGATTCACAGCAACCTAATTTTGACAATTTCTCCTGCCCAGATTTTCTTTAAAAACATCTTACAACTGGTGATATTGGACAGCCTCTAAGGTAACAACTTCCCCAGGCAATTAATTAGTCTAATCTGTCTTTGTTCCAAGTGCTTGTCTCAAGAAAATTTCTATCATATGACATGGAAATTGAGTGGAACCCTACTACAAGTTTCTCTTTGAGAGATATGGTATATGTTACCACATAGAGAAAGTGACAGCAGGGTGCAGTCATTCAATATGTGTTTAGTAAGCTCTCTTATGTGCCATGCACTGTGTTAGTCACTGGGAATACAAAGAAAGGCAAAGGACAGTCCTTGACCTTAGAGAACTCACAATCTAGTGGGGCGACAACATGCAAACCAGTATGTACGAGCAATTTTTGTACAGGATAAATAGGAAATAATCAACAGAGGGAAAGCACTAGAATTAAGGGAGGATTGGGAAAGGCTTCCTGTAGAAGATGGGATTTTAGCTGGGACTTGAAGGAAGCCAGGAAAGTTGGGTGGAGGAGGCAGAAATGAAGAGGCAGAGCATTCCATGCATGAGGGACAGCTACCAAAAATTCCTGGAGTCAAGAGATGGAGTATTATGAAATGACTCAGGCAACTCAGATTTGCCACCCAGTTGTGAGACCTTGGCTGAAGGTCTATCTTCATGAGCTCAGTTTCCTCATCTGCAAAATGAAAATAAATTACTGTATGATATCTAAGGCCCTTCCTATTTATAAAAGGTCTGGGGGGAGGAAGAGCGGTAATGATAAGACCCACAGAGTCACGGGTTCTGTGCTATAGTAAAATGTTCTACCTCTTTAAAATAGTTTGTATTGAGAATGTTTGTGCAAATTTATTTGTGTATATGCTGTGATTAGAGGTTGAGCTAGAGAAGAAAATGGCAAACCACTGTGGTATCTTTGCCAAGAAAACACCAAACAAGGTCACAGAGTTGAACACATCTGAAAACGACCCAATAACAATAAAAATGTTGTAGTGGGTAAAGACCTGAGTTCAAATTTGACCTCAAACACTCACTAGTTATGTAACCCTGGAAAAATCACTTAACTGCTATCGCCTTCATTTCCTCAATTGTAGAATGAGGAATATAATGGCACCTATCTCCCACAGTTGTTATGAAGATCATATAAGATAATAATTATAAAATGCTTAGCACAGTGCTTGGCATATAGTAAGCACAATATAAATGTTAGTTAATACATACATAGATACATACATATATATACATATACATATACATATATATATATATATATATACCTATACCTATACCTATACTCATACCCATGGTGTTTTTCTCCAGTAAAATATAAATTCCTTGAGAGAAGGAAAGGATTTGTTTTTGTTTATTTCAACCACCTAGAACAATGGGGAAACTGAGACAGAGTTTAAGAGACTTGCTCAGGGTAACATAACCAGTCAGTATCTGAGGCTGGATTTGAACTCAAGCCTTTCTGACTCTAGGCCCAGTACTCTATTCACTGTGCCACCTAGCTGCCTTACAAACAAAAATGCTTTTTTGTGGCATTCAAGGCCCTTCACAATCCCAGAATAATTTTACTTTCCAACCTTATCTCACACCATTCTCTTCCATGAACTTTATGGTCCTAGAATCATATGCCTGAACATGCTGCTCCGTATCCACTTGCCTTTCCACGCATCATTCTCTCTGATGTGTCTTTTTGTTGTTGTTGTTCAATCATTTCAGTCAGGTTCTACTCTTCCTTCTCCAGCTCATTTTTACAGATATGGAAACTGAGGTAAACAGGATTAAATGACATCCCCAAGGTCACAAAGTTATTAAGTGTCTGATGCTGGATTTGAACTCAGTTCTTCTGGACTCTAGGCCTAGCACTCTATCCACTGTGCCACCTCGTTGCCCCCTGACAGGTCCTACCTGGACCTAGAAAGAGATCAAGTATCCGTCTGTGGTCTGAGGACCAGCATGGCTAAGTCTAGAAAAACTCTTTAACAGGTTGGCCACTTAGCCATAAACATAGACAAATATTTTCAACAAGTCATAGAGGATTTGTGATTGGCATAAGTAGAAAGATTACTCACCCCAATGCATATACTGTATGTCTGATATATGTACATAAAGTACTTTGTAAACCATGAAGTTTCATAGAAAATGAACTCTCTTTCTCTATGTATATATAAATACATGTGTTTGTTTACATATATTTATATGTGTACATATGTGTATTTATAACACAAATATACACAGACACATACATGCATTTATACAAACCATGCAAAAGATGAACAAAATGTGAATTAATTTCTTGAATTTTCTATATCCCATGGAAATTTACACTTCTGAAGCAGAGGAAAAGAGAAAATCATTTCAATGCTTGAGGGTCTATCAATGGGACCTTTGGTGAGACACTAGAAAACCTCACTACACAGTCCATACAACATGAATGAATAATTACTCTTTTTTTTTTAATTAGAAAAATAGTATAGGTTAAGGTCTTTATTTGATATGAGAAAGAAACAGCTTTGGTCAGATGACTCAGAAAATATGAAAAGGAGAAAACGTTCAGAGAGCCAGGTAGATAACAATTCCTGATAAATTTTTTTAAAGTGTCAAAAATGATACATAGTGGTTAAAACAGTGAAGATGAGAATTTATTTGTGCTCATTTTGTTTCTGAGGTTAATTAAAAATACAAATACTGATTTCTCTATTTAGCCAGGCAGGACTAACTATAGAATGTTCTTTTATTGCCCATACCACTTTGATTATTTTTCTTTGCACCCAGTTCTTATTGTTAAGGCTGTAACTTGGGTGCAGAGATGCGTACTTTGTTTCATGATGTCAACATCCAGATGATGGTCGTTCCTGATGGTCTTTCACGTCACAGACCCTGTACTGAAGCTCAACCAACCTCACATTCTGTTCTGACCTTAGGCCACTCCCGTGATAGCCTTATAATAGCTTTGCTCCTCTCTCAAGGTGCGCCTGTAATTCTTGTTCCTTGCCCCACACTGCCTCCTTCTACTGCAGGTGTGTATGTGTTGGAGGGGAGAAGTAGCAGGAAGGAGGTCTTTAACTGGATCAGGAATTCAGCACAGGCTAGATTTTCTGGGGAACTGGCCACCCTTCTGTCCTCCTCCTCTTTCCCCAAATGAACTTATCCCATTCACCGGTTTTTAGTAATGGCTCTGCCACTCCTAAACTCACTCACCGTAGCACCTTATCAAAAACAAAACAAAACAAAACAAAACAAAAACAAAATCTCAAACCCTCAGGCAAAACTAAACAGTAAAACCAAATGCAGAAAACATGCTTTTGAGTATGCTGATATGGTTTACAAATGCTGAAAAAATAAAATCATTGACATCAGGAAATTCCAACGTCTTGGCAATTAAATTAATGGAGTCACTTAATAAACCTTGCTTGTGTGTTTGTGTGTATGTGTGTAAG
>NW_020940355.1:14466818-14490534 GCF_900497805.2 Vombatus ursinus | reverse complement strand
GTGTGTGTGTGTGTGTGTGTATGTGTGAGTATTTTATCCCTAGGCATACATATCAGACTGGTACTATTTCAAGTTAATTGATAGAGGTAAGTGCTTTCCCAAGGGAACTCCTTAAAGATATCTCTCTGAATATATTGCAAGTTTGAGCAAAAAAAGACCCCAAATGTAGGAAAATATGGGGAGTTTTATTGACTCTGCGTATTTATTTGGCAGCTAAGTGACGCAATGGATAGACTTCCAGGTCAGGAAGACCCGAGTTCAAATGCAGCCTCAGACACTTAGTAGTTATGTGACCCTAGGCAAGTCACTTAATCCTGTTTGCCTCAGTTTCCTTATCGGTAAAATGAACTGGAGTAGAGAACGGCAAACCAGTGTCTTTGCCAAGAACACTCTGAATGGGGTCATGAAGAGTCAGACATTAACTAAAACAATTGAACAACAACGTGTATATTAATTACGAAAGTTTTTTTTTGAAGGTGGGGTGTGGGGAGGGAGATGGGAACTAGAAATACAGGTGCCCCTACCCCCCAAAAAAAGAAAGAAAAAGAAAAGAGTGGGGATTGTAAAATGAAGCATGTTTTCAAAATGTACAGAAGTGGACAGAAGGAAAACCACAAGGCATTACAAACATGCAGGACAGCTTTGAAAGTTACATGTTGAGTTTCTTAAGAAGAAAAGAAAGTTGTGTATAATAGAGATTCATAGTTTCATGTTAACCCTCTGTTTCTATTCTACTATGCATATGGAAGTGCTGGTTTTAGTTGATAGTTGCTAAATTCAGAATAAAATAAAAATTTAAGAGTATATAAATAAGGGGAAAAAAAGAAAGATCTGGGAAGAAGGAATGTCATGGAATGGAGATTAAAGAGGAAATTAAAGGGGGAGATAAAAGTTATAATAGTAATGAGAATAAAAAACTGCTCCCACAGCCAGGGAGGGAGGGATTAATGAGAATCAAGCAACAATTGGATACATTCACTCACTTAACAAAACATTTATTGAACACTTACTACTTTTGAGTGGTGACTAATATCTACCCAAATTTTACAATAAGGTGGTGAAGAATTAAAAAAAAAAAAAAGAAAAGATGGTCCCTAATGTCACAGTGATTATAGTTCAATAGGGAAGATTAAGATATACACAAATAACTATAAAACAGAGTAGAATGTGAAAAAGCATGAGAGGGATAAAACATGAGAAGAAGAGGGAGCATGTCTGACTGGGGAGAGCAAGGAAGGCTTTGCACAGAGGAGATGATATCTGGGTTGAACTCTGAAGGATGAATAGGAATTTTTTTTTTTCAGGAAATGGAGAGTGAGCATGGGTAATTTATACTGCAGGTAGGTACTTGTCTTCCTTTTAGCTCAGTGAGATGGAAAACACTAGAAGGAGGTGGTGGTGAGTAGGAGCTGGAAGGAACAATGCCTATAAATATAGTAAGTTTGTGGGCTGAATAGAATTTATACAATCTAATGACCTTTGAAAACAATTTGTAAAGTGGGTCTTTGGGGTCAGCAAGAGGGAAGGCAGGAGCCCAGAAATGTTGTGAATCATGGGTATGAGTTTAAGTTCTTGGCCTTGGAGCAAATTTCTGGGAAAGAGCCCTTATCCAGTATGTTAGTGAGAGATATAGAAAGAAAAAATATATTCTTTGTCCTCAAGAGGTTTATAATTTGTTTGAAGAGATCAGGCAGCTCCATAAAAAGGATAACTAGGAAGAACAGTTAAGAACTTAATTGAATGTTCATTTTTTAGAGATTCTATTTACCTAAAATACATGTATCAGTATACAGTTATCTCTTCCATATTGCAGGGGTTAGGGATGTGATGCCCCCCCAATCCACATAAAAATTTTTTGGCCCTTCCTTTATACCAGAGAAGAAGTCTGATTTTTTTTTTCTGTTTCTTTTATGGGGTATTTACTACAGTACCTAACTGTAAATTTTGGGCTGATATTATATAATACTATACATATATATTTATGTATTTCTGAGTTTCTGAACTTTTTCTGTCATTGGCTAGCCTTAGCATGTCCTCTGTGGCTTCCACAAATCTCCTCCGACATTCCCATTTAATTTTTTATGCCAACTCGCAATACATTGAAACTACAATGGGGAAAGTCATGACATGGAAGGAATAATTGTAGGATGCTTTCTCGCTGTTTACTCTCTGAATGGCTTATAATTCCGCTTTTTATTGGCATTCACTTTTTGTGAATGGTAAAGATGTTCTTATTAATCTTGCCTTGAGTTTTGCCTCACTCTCAGAATAGAAAGCAGCAGATGGTAAGTTACCAAATAAATGATACAGCCCAGTCCTATAGGGGATAAGAGGAAGGGGAGATCAGTTATGGCTAGAGTTGTCAGAGAAGCCTTCATGAAAGAACTAAGCCTTCAAAGATGGGTAGAATTTGGCAAGTTGGCCAGAAGAGGATGTGCCTAGCCAACTCCAGATGTAAATGAGACTCTCTTGGATAGGCACAAGCCATTACTTGTCAGTGTCTGGTTCTGCTCGGTTAAAAGGATTTTTTTTTCTCTATTGTACTCCATGCACACCTTGTCCTGTATTGGTTCACTGTTACACGCTATTCTGTGACTCTTGCTTTATGTGACAGACTTGATTATTCCTTAAACTCTGGTTTGCTATGACACAGATCACAAACTGGACCATGCCATTTTCTCCCAGGAAGGTTTTATTTTTCTGGACCTGTTCATTGCCCCTAATGACTGGTAAGAAGTGGTCCTATCCTTATAGGACATGGGCACTTGACCCTGTGTCTGTTGCAGCCTGACTCAAATTAAAGAGGTCTGTGACCAGGCTGACCAGCAGCTCATGAACTTCTTTGGCAACATCAACTCAGTAAGGTGTGAAGGGATTGTTATAGTTGTTCAGCCTTCATTTTCAAAAAGGACCAATGATATTGCATTGGTCACAGGGAGGATAGACACTGAAGAAATCAACATATTCCAAATAGATATCGGTAATCTTCCTGCAGCAGGAACCCTGACTGCTACAGGATCTCTCATGGAGAGATCCAAGGAAATAGTGATGGATTCACCAGCACTCTGCCCCAGGGGCCCCATGCTCTTAGGAGCCTCTGCTCTGTGGCTTCTCATGTCATTCTCTTATATGACTCATATATAAGCACCTAGGGAGAGGTTTAATGTGCTCTTTCCTCTTACCTCCTATTCTTGTCACTTATTTTGAACAGAATAGGACCTTAGGGATTTTCTTGCCCTAACCCCTCATTTTACAGATGAGGAAACTGAAACCCTGGGAAGATCAGTAAGTTTTCCAAGGTCATAAATGTAGTAGTGAATAGAATGGGTGGAATTTGAAAACCAGGTCTTCTGCCTTCAAATACAGAGCTCATCCAACTCCATCAGATTGCTTTCTGTGAGGTTAAGCTGAGGTAATAGAACAGGAGTAAATTTTTGGAGATGTATCCTGGGATGCAACGAGTACCAGGGCATAGAACCCAGAGGACACCATTAACATTATTCCCTTAACAAGCAGAATACTTGAAAATATTTTAGCCAGTAGCAAAAATAAGCGAGGGTGAGGACAGTTTGACCATAGGCTGTTACTGTTCTGTTGTTTCACTCCTGTCTGGCTCTTCATGATCCCATTTTGGGGTTTTCTTGGCAAAGATACTGGAGTGGTTTGACATTTCCTTCTCCAGCTCATTTTACAGATGAGGAAACTAAGGCAAACATGGTTAAGTGACTTGCCCAGTGTCACACAGCTAGCCAAATGTTTGAGGTCAGAGTTGAACTCAGAGGTGAGTCTTCCTGACTCCAAGCCTGGCACTCTATTGGCTGCACCACCTATCAGTGCCTTGACCAGAAGTAAAATCCTGCTTAGGAAGAGGTGGTTTAATCCTTGCCTCACCAACGGAACCCTGGAGGCAGGTAGTTAACTAGAGGCTATCGCCGCCCCCTCCCCAGGGTGGCTCACCCTCGTTTGCACACAGGGACAAAGCCTTATTTGCCTAATACTATTACAGTTCTGTAATAGTGCTAGTTGTGCTCACAATAGGAATTCCTTGTGCTGAGCAACTGATGGCCCATATGTCTCACGGTGCTTAGATTATCTAACATAGCACTGACTCTCATGCGTCCCAAGGAGACTTCTCTGACCAATCCCACCCCTCACTCTTGAGCTTTTTACTTTTCTGTCCCTCAGAACTCACACCTGTACCCCAAAACTGCTTCCTGGTCCTTATATTGCCTTAGAGAGATTGGACCTGTGATTTCGTTGATATAGAGAACTCATGGGTAAAACAAATCCCCCCTACCTATTCAGGTTGGTGTCTTTTCCATAATTTGTGGTCTTAGAGATTTGGCTAGAGTACTGAGAGGTTAAGGGGCTTTTGCCCAGGGCCAGAGAGCCAGTATATGTCAGAGGTGAGACTTGAACTCAGATCTTCCTGGCTCTGAGGTCAGCTATCTGTTATGTCTATTTTATCAGATCTGTTATGTCATGCTGTCACTCACATACTCTCTTATAACTGTCATTTTCAAAACTTGATTTTTATTGTTTTTGTTTGTTTTCATATCACCTACATTTCTACCTGTACATTCCCTTCCTTTCCCCTGGCCAGGAACTCATTCCTTATGACTTTTTTTTTTAAAGATAGAGTAATAAAAGGGAAAAATCAGAACATCAATCAACATACTGGAAAAATATGACACTATATGCAACATATTACACCTGCGGATACCAACCTCTGCAAAGAAGTGGGGAATGTAATTTCATGCGACTTCTGATGGACCATGCTTGTTTTTTTTGGTCATTTCACATTAATTTTTTATTGTTTTTTAGTTATTATTCTTTCCACTTACATTGTTTTTGTAATAATGTGTATTGTTTTCCTCCTTATTTTGCTGTGTATCAGTTCTTGTAAATTGTTCTATGCTTTTCTGTATTCATCAAGTTTGTCATTTCTCACAGCACAATAATAGTCAACTACGTTGATGTACACCACACTTTGTATAGTTATTCCCCAACTGATGGGCATCTATTTTGTTTCCAGTTTTTTGCTCCCACAAAAAGTGCTGCTACAAGTATTTTGGTGTGTGTGTGTGTGTGTGTGTGTGTGTGTATCCTTCTTTTTGTCAATCACCATCTCAGGGTATATGCCTAGCAGTGGAACCTCTGGGCTAACAGGTGTAAATATTTTAGTAATTTGATTTTCATAATTCCAAATTGCTTTCCAGAATGGTTGTACCATTGACAGTTATGCCAAAAATGCATTAGTGTGCCTGTCTTTTCACTGTCTCTCCAACACCAACTATTCCTATCTTTTGTCATCATTGTCAATTTGATGGTTGTAAGGCAAGACCCCAGATTCGTTTTGATTTAAATTTCTTTTATTAGTAGTAATTTGGAGCATCCTTTTATATGGTTAATTGTTTGAAATTCTTTTTTTGAAAACATCTACTAGAGAGTGACTTTTAGTATCATATAATTTAGTTTTTTATGTATCTTAGATATCAAAACCTTTTCAGAGATATTTGATAGAAAAAATTCTTTGACAGTGAACTGCTACCTTTCTTGTCCTAAATATGTTAATTCTGCGTGTCCAAAAGTTTTTCAATTTCATACAATTAAACTCATCTATTTTATCTTTTGTAATTACCTTTATCCCTTTTTGGGTTAAGATTTCAACATGCTACACATACCTATTAAAAATACATATATAGATAGATAGGTATGAAAATATATATATAGTCTGTTCCATACACAGACACACATACGTATGTGTATATACATGTATGTATATTTATATATAATCTTTAATATTTAGGCCTTGTATCCATTTAAAATTTATTGTGATAAAATGTTAGTCATATTTCTAATTTCTGTTAGACTTCTTTTCAGTTTTTCTAGCAGTTCTAATCAACATTAACATTAGGAAAACAATATAATTCATCATATTAAAAACAAAAATATCCAAACGACATGATTATCTCAATAGATGCCCAAAAAAGTCTTTGAAAAAGAACATTTATTTGTGCTAAAAACTCTGTCAAGTATAGGTAAGAGGGACTTTTTTTTTAACATGATAAACCAAATGTAAGCATTAAATGAAATAGGAAACACTAGAAGTTTTTCCAATCAGTACAAGAGTGTGTATATCTATAAATAATATATATTATGCACATAAAAGATGCCACCTTTTTCTACTATTTTAAAAGTATAGATCTATAGCAATAACAATAAGAAAAGAGAAAGAAATTTTAAAAATTAAGTTAGGCAAACGGCAGACAAAACTATTCCTATTAATTGATGATAGGATGATTTACTTAGAAAATTGCAGGGAATCAGCAAGGAAACTAATTATGACAAAAGCTTCAGTGAAGTTGTAAGCTAAAAAATCCAGGAATATCAATAGCATTTCTATATAATAATAGCAAAACTCAGGATGCAATAAAATAATAGAAAGAGGAGCCTCATTCGAAATAACTAAAAAATGCATTAAATATTTGAGAGTCAATTTACCAAAACATATCCAATACTTGTATAGATTTAGTTACAGAATATTCCTTAAGTAAATAAACAGTAGGGGCAGCTGGGTGGTGGTGGATAGAGCACCAGCCCTGGAGTCAGGAGGACCTGAGTTCAAATCTGACCTCAGACCAAACACTTGACACCTACTAGCTGCATGACCGTGGGCAAGTCACTTAACCCCAATTGCCTTAAAAAAAAGAAATAAACAATAAAAATGACAATATTACCAAAGTTAATTTACAGATTTAGTGCTATTTGACCGAAACTCCCAAAGAGATACTGGAGCTATTTTGTTGTTGCTGAATGTCTGACTCTTTGTGGCCCTATTTTTGGGGTTTTCTTGGCAAAGATACTGGAGTGGTTTGCCATTTCCTTCTCCAGTTCATTTTACAGATGAGGAAACTGAGGCAAACAAGGTTAAGTGACTTGCCCAGGGTCACACAGCTAGTAAGTATCTGAAGCTAGATTTGAACTCAGATGAGTCTTCCTGACTCCAGGCCTGGACCTCTATATCTTTCAATCTATCTATCATCTATCTATCCTAAAGTATAATGTGTGTGTGTGTGTGTATATATATATATATATATATATATAGTATAATGTATATATATAAAGTATAATGTATATACACACACACATATATATTTACTCTAGTATACTAAATATACTACTCTAATATACTATATACTATATGTATACTCTAGTGTATATACTCCAGTATACTACATATAATATATACATATACTCATTCACACACACACACACAAACACACACACACACACACACACACACGAGATTCAAAAAGGTTTCTTTTTTTTGTTTATGGACAAATAGGTAATAAAGGAAAAAAAGAAATTTACCTGATAACTTTATTATATATTTAATATGAATAGCAAGTTACACGTAATAGATTTGCAGTTTCATGTGCAATTATCTTTTTTATACTACTATGTCTTAAAAATGCTTGTTTTATTTAATAAATTAAAAATAAAATAAACAAATTCTTAAAAATAGAAAGAACACTTTCAACTTGGCAAAAGTCTGCTTACAACAATTCCAACGGGTTGGCAGTGAAAATATTATTGTCTCCCTTTTACAGGTGAGAAAACTGAGACTTAGAGAGGGGAGCTGAGTAGCCCAAGATGCCAGGGTTAGTAGGTGGCACATGCGGGTGTCTAGCCCATTCTTGTCATTCCAAGTCCCAATCTTTCCATTCTGCCTTTGTCTTTAAGGAGTTCCTTCAGCACACAGTGGTCTAACAAATGCCACTTGAAGTCTTTGGCTACAGAACAGAGAGTCCCAGAACAAAGCATGTTGTGAGATTTTGTCTCCATTGGAGGAGATAGCGAATCACAGGCACAGACCCCAGTGCCCATATTGTCTGCACTCTGATAATAAGGAAAGAAAACAGTCATGTATTTTGGTTAGTTTTGGTATGCACACTTCAGGCTAGGAAATTCCCTCCAATTTTGGCTCCTTACTCAGCGTTTCCTTTTTTTCATAAGTGTTTCAGTTAAATTTAAAACACCAGCAGTCCTTGATCGGGGCTAATAACAAAGAATTGAACATCCTGGAACTTGGAACATTCCAGGGCCTCAGCATCACGGCCCTTACTGTAATAAGGAAGATAACCATGTGACCAAAATGCTTGTTTTGCCATGTAAGGCTCCGCAGAGACCCAGAAAGAAAAGCAGAGTGGACTTGCCATTTAGGGTCAAAGCCAATAATTCAGTGGGATTTGGTGTTTAAAAATAGACAGGTTTGTGTAAGTGGTCGCAGCTGGCAAAAGTCTAGGTTGTGGGCCACAGGGCAATCTCTTGCTAATCTCTCTGGCATTTGGCCGGGTGGGCCTCACCAAGGACATTTCGCTGCCTCCTGCCTTGGGCTTCCTGGAACAGAGATCATCAATTACCCAGGGCTGCTTGGAACCCAGTTGCTTATTTGTGTGTGGTTTCAGCTTAATAATTGGAATTCCTATAGCACTTAAATGTTTTTTTAAAATACTTTTCTCACAAAAATCCTACAAGGTAGCTACAGATAGTATTATTACTCACATTTTGCAGATGAGGAACTTTAAAGACCTTCAGTGCTTTCCTAGAAGAAGTCAGGATTTGAAAGCAGATTCAAAATCAGGTCTTTCATGTCTCTGTTCAATGCTCTTGCTACTGTTCCATCCTACCTTGTAGTCGACTACCTGTATAGGCTTTCTTCTGATTTACTCATCTGAAAGCCATATAATACCAGACAAACTTAGAAAGCTCATATTATAGCAAATACTACAAACTTAGGAAGCTAAGAAAATTTCCTTTCTGGTGATCTTTTAGATGGATAAGTCTCTTGCCAGTTCAGAATGGTTAAGAGGAAGAAGTATGGTTGACCATTTTTACATGGCTGATCCTCTTTGATACTCAACCATAGCCCAACTATCAGAGCTTTCTAAGTGAGTGTCCCATCTCTCCCTCCCTCCTCTCACCCCTGAAGATGTCTTTCTGCTCACTGGGTCCCACAGCTCTCAGGACTTGAGAGTCAAGATCAAATTTTGATGCTGCCAAATTTCACATATAATGCCTAGTTTAAAACTAGAGTGTTTAATGTGTACAAGAAGAGATTATTCATTAAATACGGTAGTCAAGAGATTATATACAATATACAAGACTACTAGTTTCATTGTGAGTGTCAAATTCCATCCAGCCCAGCCCAAAAGGACTGCCCAAATCCAGCTGCTACACAAGGCAGCACAGTTCAATTGGAGGGACCACTACTGGGAATTGGAAGACCTGGATTTGAAACCTACCTAGATCTGCCATTTATTAGCTGTATGTTCTTGGGCAGATCATGGGATCATTGTATTTCCACCCTAGAGATCCAAACCCTTCATAACACAGAAGGGTAAAGCAAGCATGATGCAATGGAAAAGGCACTGAGGAATCAGAGAACCTAGGTTCAAATTCTGCCTCTGAAGGTTCCTCCTTGTGTAGATCTTGGGCAAATCACTTAACTTCTCTGGGCCCCAGGTGTAGACATGCTTTGATGGAGGGAGTTTGCTCACCTGTAGTTTTCTAAACCAATGAAAACATGGATAGATAGATAGAGATATAGATAGATAGATGATAGATATATAGACATATAGACATATAGATGTATAGATATATGGAGATAGATATATAGACATTTAGATATATAGAGATATCCATCTCCCCACACACAAGCGCACATCTCCCCAAGTAGATGCATCATAAGATCTTGAGCTAGAATAGATCTTAGAGGCCCTTTAACCCAAATTCCTCATTTTACAGATAAAGAAACTAAGGTCCAGAGAAGCCTAAGGTCATATAGGTATGATTTGAACTCACACCCTCTGATTCCAGAGCTACTGTTCTTTCCTTAAGGGCCCTTCTAGCTCTTAATTCATGATCCTCTGAGCCCCCAAGAAGTAACTTGCCCAAGGATGTAAAGAATAAATGACAGAACCATTAGGCCATGTTGCTTTTTATAAGTCATTTGAAATAACTAGAGCATACGGGTGGGGAACCTTCAGGGAAACTTATATTTGACCATTTCCTATTTCCAGTTATACAAGAGGAGCACATACTAATAATGGGGTTTGATGCAGTAAAGGTCCTATCTCACCATCAGGACCTAATGGCTTTCTGTTTTGGGGCATCCCTATGGTTTCTTCCCAAAGCGAGCAATCATTGGAGTAATCATTTGGTGGTTGCTTTCCAGAACACTCTCTGGGCTAGCATCCTTTCAAGATGTCCAAGTGAGCCATGTGCTGGCATTTGGTACAAATTGGCAGACCAGGAGGCTAATTGGTGCCTTGAAGAGTGAATGCTTTCAACTGTAATAACAGCTCTGTTTTAAAAGCATTTTGTTTTAAGAAATAAAATCTGGGACCATGACATTTTGCAGTGTTCCCAAAATATTGACCAAATAGAAGTCTGATCTCTGTCTGCTTAATGGCGATCTCTCTCTGGTTTCCCCTTTATCCTGTCCAGCTCTCTTTTGGCCACTGACGTGAGAGAACATTGAAGCAGACCCCAGCAGTCCATATCTTTTCAGTGTTTACGTAGTTATCTCCAAAACTTTGAGGCGGTCCAGCTAAGAACCTAGACACAGAGGCAAAAAGCCTGATGAAGTCACCGAAAAGTTCTATTCCTACTGCCAGTGGAGGATTAATTTCTTACCTAATATTTTCCGGGGATTTTATTTTTATTAAATCTTAGTGGATTTTAAGATGAAGCATCTACTCCTTTCCTTGGAAGACTATTCCATGATCTAACTAGGTTCTTCATTCGCCAAGTTCCCCAGAATGTTTATCCAAAAAAGTCTTTGCTAAGCTTCCACAGCTTGCATATAGTTATTTGTACTCATCAGAATAATTATAAAAGAAAAAAAAATCATCCCAAAGAAAATGCCCCAGTAAACATATGATAGTGTATAAAAACAATCATAATAATATTAACAAATGTATTTCTTCTAAAGTTGATACTGATTTTGTTTTATTAAACTTTTTTATGCCCATAATGAAAAGCATGAAAATAAAAACAACTTAAATTTGGATTCAGAAAAGAGGGATATTAGATTGAATGCCAGAAGGTACCTTAGAGAACACCCAACACCTCCATTTATTGATGAGGAAACTGAGGCCCAGAGCAGCAAAGTGACTCTAAATTCAACTTTCTTGGGGTAGCTAGGTAGCGATGGATAGAGCACTGGCCCTAGAGTCAGGAGGACCTGAGTTCAAATCCAGGCTCAGACACATAACACTTACTAGCTGTGTGACCCTGGGCAAGTCACTTAACCCCATTGCCTAACAAAAAGGAAAAAAAAAAGAAATAAATTCAACTGTCTCCACAGTATTACTCTAGTACTTTTACTCATCACTTCTATACCTGGTTTCTTGCTTGATTCAACTCAAATGCTGCCTTCTGAAGGAGAATCTTCCTAGTCTCTCCAATTACTAGTGCTTTCCTTTCTAACATTATCATTTATCTGGTTTGAATTCTGTTTTATATAGAGAGAGACAGGGGCAGCAGAAAGGAATAAGCATTATATGTTGCTGTTTTTCCATTGTTTTCAGTTGTGTCTGATTCTGCATGACCCCATTTTAGGTTTTCTTAGCAAAGACACTGGAGCGATTTGCCATTTCCTTCTCTAGCTCATTTTACAGATGAGAAAACTAAAGCAAACAGAGTTAAACGACTTGGCAAGGTCACACAGCTAGTGAATGTCTGAAGCCAGATTTGAACTCAAGAAGATGAGTCTTCCTGACTTCTGGCTTTGCACTCTACCCACTGTGCCACCTAGTTTCCTTTCAGGCATTTATATAGCACCTATTATGTGACAGGTATTGTACTAAACACTTTACAAATTGTATCTCATTTAATCCTTACAATACTGTGAGGAAGGTGCTATTATTATCTCCATTTTACAATTGGGAAAACTGAGGCAAACCAGAGTTAAGTGATTTGTCTAGGGTCACACAGTTAGTAAGTTTCTGAGGCTGGATTTGAACTCATGTCTTCCAGAATCCAGACCCAGCACTCTATCCACTGAACCACCTAGCTGCATGTGTGTGTGTGTGTGTGTGTGCGCGCGCGTGCGTGTGTGTGTGTATGTATGTGTAATCTCCCCCATTTCAATGTAAGCTCCTTGAGGTTAAGGATTATTTTGATTTTGTCTTTGTACCCCAAATGCCTAAGATGTTTCAAACAGTGTAAGCACTTAAGAAATCCTTTTTGATTTATCATCATCTGGCTTTTCCATTTTATAGATTAGCAAATAATAGTTATTGACATTTTATAGTATTTGACATCTATTATCTCATATGAACCTCATAATAAGTACTATAGGCACACTACAGGATTTTCAGTTGGGGCTCAGAGAGGGATCTGGGGCACTCATATCCCAAGGTAGTCCAGATTGGGACTCCAAGAGGCTTTTGCGTGGGTTTGATGATGTGTGGCCAGTGACCCCTGATGCTAGAACCAGAAAGGACAAGGATCTTAATTCCCAGGTCTCACATAAGGGCTTGGGTCAAGTCCTACAGCCCTCGCCTAAATCCTACTTCAGAAGTCTCTCGGTTACCAGGATAACTGGGCCAGATGGGACAGTGGAGGAGTGGGGCACTGCTGTAGATAGTGAGGGCCACAAAGAAACCACAGTAACCTGTTGAGAAGCAGATGGCAGTTCCAGAGATGATTCAGGCACCCCTGTTTTGGGGGACAGCTCTTCTAGCCTGGATTCATTCCTAGGATGATGATTCTGGTCTTGGTAGCCCACGTTGACTCTGTGGAAGACTCCATCCCTCCCCTCCTTACCTTATTCATTGCCCTCTGGAGTTCCTGACATTACTAGCTGGTTCAACTGCTCTTCCTACCTCAGTGACAGTATTGGGGGGGGGGAGGGAAGCTGGCTGTGACAGGTAAAGGAAAAGGTACTCTCTACTCTGCTCCCTCCACCCTTGCTGCCACCAAATAAAATCTTATTATATATACCCACTTTATAGGTGAAGAAACCATGGGTCCAAGTTATTTGTCCGTGGTTACACATTTAGTGCCAGAGTCAGCATTTTAATCAGGTCTTCCCCCAGTTATGCCAGAGAAAACTGAGGGTGCCTTCCCTGGTCACCCATTCAGGCTGTGATTCCTAATTGCATCTGCCTCTTTGTGGTCCAAAGGGAGTAAGAACTTCCTTGGGATTGATGTCTAAGGCAAATTTAGGCTTCATTTCAGGGAAACAACCATTAATAACTAGCTAGTCAAAAATGAAATGGCTGCTGTGGGAGATACTGGATTTCACATTAATGGAAGTTAATTTGGGATGGACTACATAGAGTGCTGGGCTTGGAGTCAGGAAGACTCCTCTTTCTGAGTTAAAATCCAGCATCGGACACTTACTAGTTATGTGACAAATCATTTAACTCTGTTTACCTCAATTTCCTCATCTGTAAAATGAGCTGGAGAAGGAAATGGCAAACCATGCCAAGAAAACCCTACTAGGGGTCACGAAGAGTTGAACACTGCTGAGAACAACTAAACAACACATAATTCTAAGATCCCTTCTAATTAAAAAATTCTGTGATTCTGTCACTTGCTGTCGCAAGCAGATAGGCAAGAGAAGGCAGCTCTCTAACCTTCATTCCAACTGCCCCACCTATACTATGAATCCCTTTTCAGAAAAAAATATTTTAAAATGTCTAAACTAAAGCACACAGGATTACAAAGGAAACCAAATATGTTGAAATATAGTTATCAGAATATATATTTTTTTAAATCAAAATTTCTAAGACCCCAGGTTAAGAAAATCTGTCTTAGAAGTTGTTTTTTTTTTCTCCTAAAACACTAGGAGATATTTCAAGGATGGATCCATTAAAAAAAAACAACACACCATATCTTGTAGGTAGGATGACAGAGGCTCTGGGCACTATTTCCTCGGTCAACCTCCCACCAATTTGCCTTCCCTGTTCCTGTACCTCACACTGAGCCAGATGAACTGTGAAACAAACACAAGTGAGGTCAAGCATCCCATCCAATATTAAATCACAGATGTCACTTTCCCTTTTTCAGTCAACCACACACCAAACAATGGGGGTCAAGGGCCAGAGTCATGCATAGTTCTTGGATGCTATGTTCCTAGAGATAGCCTGCCTCTTCCCATATCGTCTAGTTCCCTCTCTTTGCCACTACAGTCCCATGGCCCACAGAGAAATGATTGGAATAGAACTCATAATCAATATGTCAAAAATGAGCTCCAATATATTCCAAAAAACTTGGCATGCTCAGTTCTCTCTATGCAGTGATTCTAGTTGAACAAATCTCAACATGACAGCAGCTGCTAGAGTTCTTTGAGCTCCTGAAAATGGAATTTCTGGTTCAATTCAACTAAGTTCAGCAACTAAATGTTGCAATACCTACTATGTATAAGTCATTTAGGATATAACTATAGCGCACTCACTTTACCCTCTTCTTGCTGAGGCTCCAGGGGCAGGCTAGGAGGAGGGAGCATTCAGTCTTAATAGCTGAAGTAGAACACAAAGATGGTGAAGAGGGAAATCATGGGATCATAGATTTAGAGCTGGAAAGAAACTTTGATATCATCGAGTGCAACTCCCTCTTTTTACAGATGAGGAAGCTGAGACCCAGAGAAGAGAGGTGACTTGCCCAGGGTCACAGAGCTAGTAAATATCTGAGGAGGGACTTAAGCACAAGTCTTCCTGATTCCAATTCCAGGACTCTACCCACTCTATTATGTTAACTTTTAAAGGAAATGATTAAAAAAAAACCCAACTTTATTGATGCCTTTAAAAAAATATATTGTTGTTACCTCCCAGTAACTTCCTCCCTAACCCCTCCAAACCTTCCTTTGTAACAAGTGAAATCAAACAAAACAAGTGAACAAAATGACCACATCTGAAAATATTTGTCTCAGTCTGCAGGAGAGAAGTATGCCTCATTACCAAGTTCTCTGAAACTGGTCACCCCATGGATCAGAGTCCTGAAATCTTTCACTATTGTTCTTTTTTACATCATTGAGCTTATCATACAAATCATCCTCCAGATTTTCCTTACTTTGCTCTCCTTCAGTTCATATGAGTCTTTTCAAGTTTCTCTGACTTTCTGTTTGTCATTTATTATACAATTATATTCTACTATATACCTAAACCACAAATTGAACAATCATCCTCTACTTGATGCAGACCCACTTTCCTTCATGTGTTTTTTTGCTATTTACAAAAATATTTTTGTACATATAGGCCCTTTCCCTATGTCTTTAAGTTATTTGGGGTATGTGCTTCATAAATAATATGGCGGGAATAGGCCTCTTTAAGAAGTAAATCAAGGGATGGCTCCTTTAATTTAAAAAAAATCAAACTGGGAGAGGAAGATCCTCAGGGTTGCTGGCCAAAAGAAAAAACAGTTACTATTTACATTCACTTTGAGCCTGAAAGGCCCAAAAATAACCATTAAGGGGTGTTTGGGCAGCGACCTGTTGTTGTCCAAACCATGAGATAGAGTGAATTGGATTTAAGGCTTGATCTTTGAGAAAGAAATCTAGCCAGTAAACTCCAAGTTAAGTAGGTAGCTTTTGGTCCTCAAAATTTACCTTCTTTTGGGCAGAACATTCTCAGGTAAGGGGAGGAGAGAAAAGAAGAGAAGAGAGGAAAGGAGAGGGGAGCAGAGGGGAGGGAGAGGAGAGAAAAGGCTGAGCTGAATTGACCAACTGGAGCTGGCCAACTGGGTCCCCATTCAGGCAGCTTGGACTACTCACAGGTTGTGATTTGTTTTTCCTTACTTCACTCAAAGTGAGAACCTGAAAAGACCTTAGCTTAAAAGGGACAAGGTGTCCCACTGCATCCTGGGCCAACTCCCATCATCCTGATGGATATCTGGCCACTGGACCCAGATGGATCCGGAGGAGAAAGTGAGGCTGGTGACTTTGCACAGCCCTCCCTCACTCAAATCAAAGTCAATTGCAAGTCATGTCATCATCTCCCTGATGTCATGGTCCTCTTCGAGAACGAAGGACAAACCGCAACCACAACCACAATACAGCAGGATGAAGTGGTATATAGTTTAGTAAATTCTTTAGTATAATCCCAAATTGTTTTCCATATTGTTTGACCAATTCACAGCTGTACTAACTATGCGTTATTGTGCTGGTGTTCTGTTGTCCTTTGTAATCTTTGACAATCTGATGGGTGTTAGGTGAAACCTCAATGTTGTTTTTATTTGCATTTCTCTTACTATTAGTGATTTAGAGCAGTCATTCACGTGGCTGTTGATTGATTCTTCCATACTTAACTGAGTGCCCAACATAAAGCTGACACTTAATAAATGCTTATTAATTGATTGAATGATTGATAGCTGGCGGGACATGATGTCATTAGATTGCTAAATGGTACCTGACCCCAAGGAGCTTATGTTCTACTATTTCTGCAAGAGTTTCTGGTAATCCCTCTAATTTAGCCACAGCAACTTCAAAGGCTCCCTCTGTTTCTCAAGTTACTCAACCTTTTCTTTCCTGGAAAGTAAAATGAATGAGATCCACATGTGTTATTTTTGGTCTCAGCTTGTTACTGTTCCAGGTAGATTTTGTTTTTGTTTGTTTTTGTTTATTTGTTTGTTTGTTTTCCTACAGGAGTCACTTTGCTACATTGCTAACAAAGGCAAATAGGATGAATGTTTTCCCTGAAGTACTTGAAGGCATCCTAGATCTTAAAATGCTGTCAGTTTCTTCAAACTTTTGAGGGCTTATCAGCAAGAAGGCCTGAAGAATCTTTGGAATTCTGATGGGAGGAGACCTTTTGTCAAATTTGAGCTCTCTATTCAGCTAGAATAACAAAAATTGAGATTTTTTTTGTTTTTCCTAAACACAGATTCTAACGCCTGAGTTAGAAGTTATATAGCTCCTAGAACACTGGATGTCTATGTGGGTTAAAGTCTGTCAAGCCAGGGTGCCATATTAGAAGCAGGAAAAGTCACATTGTTTAGGGCAAGAAATAGCTGCATGATGAGGGAAAATTTCTGTAGCTACACTCTATCCCTTATTGCCCTATTTGGTAAGATATTCATGGATAGGATTTGCATGGGAGGAGGGGATCAAGGAAGGCAAACTAGATGAGTGCTAAGGCTTTGGCATCACCAATTCATGTCCCCATATTGGAAGATGACTGAATTTCTGATGCTGAGAATGAATAAATATTGATCATTATATAATGATATAATGACATTATATCATGTCACCTTTACCTAGTGATGACCCATGCCAACTCTTTGTCTAATCCTGCCTATGACCATGAACCAAACAGCCCCTTTCCCCACTCCCGATACAGCTTAAAAGTCTAGTCACATTAGGACACAATGGCGATCATACTCCTTCAAGATCCAGTTTAAGCACCAAATACTTCATGATGCCTTTCCTCACTCACTATCTTGTATTTAACTTACATTTATTTTGTATTTATTCTGCATGGTTTTATCCTATATTTATTTCGACATGAACAGGAATTGTGTTTTATATATATACATGTACATATGCATATATATGTATGTGTGTGTGTGTATGTGTATATATATATATACACACACACACACACATATATACACACACATTATATATATTTATATATATATATATATATATCCCTGGCATTTAATAAATGCTGGTTGATCAGTTGGCTGATTGACAGTGAGGGGTCATGGGATCATATATTTAGACCTGGATAAGACCTGGATAAGAAGTCACCTAATCTAAACCCTCTCATTTTATAAATAAAGAAACTGAGACCCATTGCCCAAAGTCACACAGGTAGTTGGTTGAAGAGTTGGGATTTCAACCCAGGCCTTCTGGCTCCAAATCCAGGACTATTCCCACTACAATGCATTTCAGAGGTAGGAGTGAGACTGATGTGTTTTTAGGATAGTAAAGAGACTAAATTGACTAGAGTGGAGAAGAGACCTTAGGCATTAGTGGGGAATCAGGTTGGGTTAGTAGGATGGGGCCAGATTAGACAGGTGCTTGAAAGCCAGTCTGAAGAATTTAGATAGACTAGTAGGAAATAAGGAAATGCTGAACATCTAGGGTACAACAGGAACTCCCATGAGAGTGGTACTAAAGGGAGATAAATCTGGGAGCAGCATGGAGGCGGAACCTGTTGCGACAACAGGTAGTGGTTTCCCTAAAGCTGCTCACTGGGCTGGGGCCTTTTGTTCTGGTAGCCTCTGAGCTCGCTCAGCTCCACTTCTAAGAGCAACCTTCTTGCCTCAGACAGTCAAACTACCTTCTCTGCCCACCACGTGCTTTATAGCACAACAGACTTGATCAGCCACGAAGAGCCTAACAAAGTATTCTTACAATGACAGAGATTATGAGGAGACAAGCTAAACCCAAACCACAACTCAATGGTCTTGTATTACTCAACTCAGCTGGGGATGCAGACTTGCCCTTTATAGTTATTTCCAGTTCAGACCACACCTCTCTGTCAAAGCACTTATTTATTTATTTTCCCCACACAAGACTCCTCCTGTCTAGGTCCAAAACCTTAGTCTTGGAGTAAAGCTAGCCACCTGCATCTTGACTCATAAGCTTTTCTGGATCTTCCCAGAAGAATTTCTCTCAGCCAATTATCCCTTCCTACTTTCCCACTCTCCTTTCCCCATCAGGTATTCTGAACTGTCCCTGTGTTAAAACTTTGGGATTTCTTCTGAACCTACTTTCTCTGGAAATCCCCAATTCCTTCACCATTCTGCCTTTTCTGTACCCCAATTCAGAATCTCCAGTCCTCTAGGATTACATAGTGCTCAAGTCAGAATTTTCAGGTCTCAGGAAAGCTTACTTGGATGGGTATGTGGACTTCCTTTCAAAGACCAAGATAGAATGCAGAATTAATTGGATTCAACTCAATTGAACAATTTATAGAAAATTAAGGGACTGCAATATAGTAGGTGCTAGCTCTTCCCCTCATGGGACTTACATTTTACCAGGAAGATCTTTGAATAGGGACTAGACCTGTGATTACATTGATTTAGGGAAATCTCAGATGTGGAAATTCCATCTATCAATGCAGGGTAGCACCTTCTTTGCAATATAATCTTAGAGAATTGTTCTGGAACTCTCTGGGAAATTGAATGACTCTCTGTTCAGGGTCTGTGCAGCCCACATATGGCAGAAGTGAGATTTGAACTCAAGTCTTTGGACTCCTAGGCAAGCTCTCTATCCATTACTCCATGCTGTCTCTCAAACAAACATTAATACTAAAATTATTATATCTTAAACCAATTATATTTCAATTACTCTGAATACAGAACGAATGGGCTTTTCATTTCAATTCATATATGACTTTTAGAAGGCTTGTATTTGTTATTGTTGGCTCTTTTTGGTGGGGTGTGGAGGGGTATTTGTTTCTCACAGAAGGAGGAGAGAGGCTCTTTGAGTTTTCTAGGTCTTTATTGTTTATTTTAACATTCCAATATTTATGCTTTAATCTTCGATAAACTTAGGTCTTATTCAAAATGGTTGACCACAATATTTAAGGGTCATAAAAATAGTCAGACAATAGAGTGCTAAAAAATGCAAGGTAGGTAGTAAGAAGTTAAAAGACTTGAAGGAGGCTAATAATTCACTCCTAGACCTTGAAGTTACTTGAAGTCATGCCAGGCTGCATTGCTAGGGGAAGGTTGAGACAAGTTTGCTGTTAATTCTATTTTTACCAATCTTTTTTTGCATCTTGGGTGTTTAAATGGGAGAAAAATGTTATCTCCCTTGTGAGAATCATGTGAAAATTTCAGACTCCCTTTTACTCAGACACAGATTTATCTTCCCTTTTCTTTCCTCAATATCAAGGCAGCTTAAAGTAATAACAATAATAATGCTTATATAATGCTGCCTATGTGCCAAGAACTGTGCTAAATGCTTTACAATTATTATCTTATTTGAAACTCAAAACTGAGAGGTAGGTGCTATTTTTATCCCTATTTTACAGATGAGAAAACAGAGGCAAACAGAGGTTAAATAACTTAACCAGGGTCACATTGCTAGTAAATGTGCTGGTTTTGAATTTGGGTCTTCTTAACTCCAAGCGTAGAGCTCTATCCATAGTGCCACTAAGCTGCTCCTGTCTTTTGGGATACCCTATAGCAAGCATTATAATATTTTTAAGTTTACAAAACATGTATGTTATCTCAGTTGAGCCTGATAGGCTCAGCTACTATTATTCTGAATCCAGAAGGCAGAACATTTTTACTTGGTTCAAGTTTCTCTTCTGCCTCATTCTAGCTTTGTGACCTTGAGCTAGTGATTTAACTTCTTAGGGCCCCAGGCAACATCTTTTTTGGAGGTAATGGGGATAAAATGACTTGCCCAGGGTCACACAGTACACAGGCAGTAAGTATCTGAGGCCAGATTTAAATATAAGTCCTCCAGACTGCAGAGTCAGTGCTTTATCCACTGCACCCCCTAGCTGCCCCATCCCCCAAACTTTTAAAGATTTTAAGTTTTAGACTAGTTGCTCACCTTTGTTGGTAGAGGGAAGTTTCACACCTGGGTTTCCCTACCATCGAACTCATAGGAATTCAGACCAAAACCCAAACTAGTCTACTTATTAGTTGATCTTCCTAGCACAGTGGCTAAAGCACTGGACTTGGGATCAGGAAGACTTATCTTCCTAAGTTCAAATCTGTCCTCAGACACTTACTAGCTGTGCGACCCTGGGCAAGTCACATAACCCTGTTTGCCTCAGTTTCCTCATCTGTAAAATGAGCTGGAGAAGGAAATGGCAAGCCACTCCAGTATCTTTGCCAAAGTATCCCAAAATAGGATCACAAAAAGTCAGACATAACTGAAATGACTGAACAACAACAACAATTTTGAGAGGTTTGGGATATGGTGGAGAGGGCACTTGGATTTACAGACAGAAGACCTGAGTTTGAATCTTGGCTATGTAGCAAGTCACTTCAACTGTCTTGGCCTTGGGTTGTTTTTTGTTCATTTGTTTTTGTTTTTAAATGAAAAATGGGAGAATTGCCATGGGACTGGAAAATGGAGAACAAATATTATTCTGATTTTCAAAAATAGGAAAGAGAATAGAATCTACAGACTGTAGGTCAGTGAGCTTAACTTTGAATCCTGGCAACATTCTAGAACATATTTTTAAATGGATCATTTGTAAACACTGTGGAAGGGAAAGGAGGCTGTGATTATTAAAGACCAGCATGGCTTTATCAAGAGCAAGTCATACTAAGCTAAACTCATTCCATTTTTTTTCTAAAACAAGGTTGTTAGATTGATAGAACAGAGAGAATTCTAATGATATAGCTGTCTATATTTTAGTGGGAGTAGGTACCAGAGTCAGAATTTGTATCTGGGTCTTTCAATTCCAAATTTACAATGAAGAAATGAGAGAAATGTGGGAAGACTTTTGAAATAACAGACACATAAAGTAATCACAAATAGGTCAATGTCAACTTCAAGGAATATCTCTACTGGATTGACCAAGGCCATCTGTTAGCTTAACAATTTTATCAATGATATTGACAAGGACATAGATAACATGGTCATCAGATTTACAGATGGCATGAAGCCTAGAGGGATGTTGAATGACAGTCAGGATCTGAAAAGATCCCAGACATAAATAACAGGTCAAATCTAATAAGATGAAATTTAACAAAGATAAATGTAAAGTACTATCCTTGGATTAAAAAATCAAATGAATAAGAATAAAATGGGGTAGGAAGATCTAGATAATAGTTGATGAGAAAAAGATTTGTTTTGCCACTATGGCTTCTACCATAGTGCCCATTAGAATTCCTACCCAAAACTATGCTGTCCAGATAAGTGATAGTCTCTCCAGCTGACCCCAGACCCCTTATCATGATTTAAACCAGCCATATGCCTGTCATGCTATCCCTATGACTCCTCCCCTGTTCCCCTTATTCTGGGAATAGGAATAAAGTCATTACTACCATTTCTTTTGGAGAGGATGTGCCAATTGTCTGCCCTTTGGCTCCATTCACTGTCCCTGTGATTTCTCAGATGAAAATACCATTCCCTAGCCATCATATGAGACATCTTTCCTTATTAGAAGTAAGCTTGTTGTAAGCTAGAGCATTTTTGTATTTGTGTCCCTAACACTATAAATAGTGCTCAGCACTTAGTAAATATTTAAAAAAAATAGGCCCTTTAAAAAGTGTTTAATGAATGCTTACTCTCAATATGAGCCAATAGTGTGAAGTTTAATTCTTTCTCTGAAGAATTAAAAATGAATTTCTCACAAAGAGCAACAAACAGACAAATGGTGGATGTGTTCAGGCCATAATATATAACTAAAGAGGTTTTATGCATACATAAATATATTATATATGTATGTATATTCTAAGGAGAACAAGAAGAATTGCTTGATAGGAAGAGAAATTGAACTGGTCCCATGGCAACAGTGAGGGATGACTGGTGAAGAATTGAAGGCCTTCACTGGTAGCTTCTGACTAGCAGAAGAAATTGAAGCAAGCTTCCAGTATATCAAGTGGAACGTCTGTGGAAGGCCATGGAAAATGAATCCTACAGGATGGGCAGGCATAGATGGCTTATCATCGTCACTGGAGAGAACTTTTGAATCAATTAGATTATATATCCATTTGAGCACTTGGGGGTTCAAAACTAGAGAAGTGATAATCCCATAAGACCACGTATGGAGTTCTGTGTTTGGTTATGGACTTCACATTCCACTGTTAAGGTAGAAAGCATCCTGAGGATGATGTCCAGGATGGTGGGGTGACTTGAAACCACACCATTGGAGAATTGGGGGTATAAAAGAACAAACTGGGAATATTTAGCATATAAAAGACTTGGGAAGAATAAGACTACTATCTTCCAGTATTTGAAGAACTATATATGGAAGAGGAATAACCATGTCACTCCAGTACTCCATAAACTTTAGGAGATCTCTTATTGTTTCTAGGGTCAAATATAAGTTCCTCATTTTAGTTTTTAAAACTCTCCACAACCTGGCCCCAGACTACACGTAACTCTATCTCATGTCTCTTTGTCTTTGCACTGGCTGTCGCCCATAACTAGAATGTTCTTCTTCTGCCTCTTGGAATCTCTGGATTCCTTCAGTATTACTGTCTGCTCTACATAAAGGCTTTCCTGCTTCCCTCAGCTGCTGGTGTCCTTCCCCACTCCCTCTAGTTTTATCTTTTATTTTGTACCTATCTGCTTACGTATATACCATCTGAGAGAATGTAAGCTCTTTAGGGGCAGAAACTCTATCATTTTTGTCTGATTCCCCAGCACCTAGCGTAGTGCCTGATATATAGTAGGTGCTTAATAAACACTTGTTGATTGACTGATTCTGCTTGGCCCCAGAGAGCAGAGCTAGGAATAACAGGTGGAAATTTCAGAAAAAAGTTTTTAGTTCAATATTAGGAAAAATTTCCTAAAGATATGAACTATCTCTAGGTTCCTTGGGCAATAGTGGGCTACCTCTCACCATGGTCTTAAGTAGAGTCTGAGTGAATTCTTGTTTGGGATGTTATGGAAGGATTCCAATAGAGGTATAGGTTCAACTAAATGGCTTCTGAAAACCTTTCCACCTCTGAGAATCTGATTGTGTGATGCCTCCTAGCTCCAGAGCCTTGACCATTTATTTTCCAGCCAATAACAAAATACCAAATCATATATGGAAACAAAAACCGTAAAAAAGTT
>NW_020940355.1:14430785-14466808 GCF_900497805.2 Vombatus ursinus | reverse complement strand
CATAGGAGTGAGGCATAGATAGAAGCTTTGTGAAGTTAATATGTTCTCTCTTCTTGCCAAGGTTTGATTGTTAGCTATTATTCTATCGTTTTAATTCTTTCCAGACTAGTTTTTGAGATGGCAAAAGGAGTTAGTGATGAGGGCAGGGTGGGGGGATTCCACTATTTCTTTAGGAGTCCATGCTGTGACCTCACAGATCTGATTGGGAAACATTTCCTGAGATTCAGTCCAAATTTTCCCCTTACTCATTTTTTAATCCCATTATCTTTCTGGATATTCTCAACCACATACCATTCTCCTTCTTCATGAGTGTTCCCACCCATCTAGACTGGGACTTGGAGACAGCCAGACCAGCCATGGTAGTCATCTGTAGGTGTTTCCAAAACAGAAGCATTAAATACATTGAAAGTTTTTGGATGAAAGGCTTTGAAGGTCTTCCTCCCAGAAGGAGGAAAGCTATGAATAAGACCCATTTTATAAAATTCTTTCTCCTTCAGAATGGAATCTGATAGCATCATTTGTTTAGTATGAATCATTGAGATATAGAAAGGATATCTAGTCTAGTCCCTTCATTTTACAACTTTATCAATTAGTAACCTTGGGCTCAAGGAGGTCTAGTGACTTGTCTGTGTCACACTCCTAACCATATAAGATACAGTAAATCTTAAACTCTCTTCTGTATCTTTTCACTCTCCTTTGTCTTTCTTTCCCTTTCCTTCTTTCTTTCTCTTCTTTCCTATCCTTTCTTTCCTATGCCTTTTTCCTTCCTTCCTTTCCTCTTTCTGCCTCCCTCCCTCCATCCATCCCTTCCTTCCTTCCTTCCTTCTTTCTTTCTCTCTTTCTCTCTCTCTCTCTCTCTTTCTTTCTTTAGGGATGTAGTAGGCTGTTTCCTCCCAGCTCTCCTGACTGTCCACTGGTGTGTTTCCCATTTAAACAAATCAGCAACAATGACATTATTCACAATGACATTATTAATCATGAAACATTTACTAACAGAAGGACAATGATAATAATTATAACATGACAGTCCACCCAGAAACCTGGGTCATACTTTCCCACCAATGAACATGATGTTAAGTGGAAAAATGGACACAGAAAAACAGACACCTAGCAGTGAGGCAAACTTGTAGGGAAATCTAAGTTCTTCAGGGCATCTGATAACTTTGAACTGAGGGCATTGATGTCCTTAGCATCTTTGGGGAACAGTCAACCATATAGCTCCTGCTGGGTGGCACCATTCCTTTCTAGGGCTCTCTTCTCCTCTGATAGACAGAGGTGTTTTCTGCTATGCTGGGGCCACTGAAGTGGTGTTAAGCTTTTAGCAAACCTTAAGCCTGGGAGCTGGCAAAGCTTGCCAAGTCTGTTCCTTTGGCTGGACTCTGAGGAAACATTATATTCTTTCACTGAAAAGTAGGTCCCTTAAGCCTGGGATTGCCAAAGCTATTCTGATTGGTTTATCTGAGTTCTAAGGGGTTTTCCCTCTCTTAAGCTGTAGATGGTGCTAGAGAGCAAAAAATCCTGTCTTGTTAAGTTTTCAAACAGAAAATTCTGCTTTTTCCCGGTATCAGATTAAGTTGGAGATCGTGATTGCAGGTCATTTTCTCCAGTGAGATCACCTCCCTGCGTCAAATGCAGAAATGTCTCTAGTCAGCTGGTCTCAGCTCAAAGCAGCTACTATTATGTTCTCTCTCTAATGCTTTTTGTCTTCTCTAGGGAGCTACTAATATTAGCTTCTACCTTGTAAAACCCCACTTTCTTATGTCTGTCCTGACTCAAAGCAGAACTTCATCATGTGTACTGGCTTAAATAGGTTGCAAAACCTCTGATCTACACTTCTGTCAGATTGGACATAACTAGTTAATATACAGTCCCCAAACTGTTACTTGATTTGGCTGTATATTCCAAGCTATATACTTCTATATATTACATGCTATATACTTCTAAGTGTTAAAAACATTCATACGGAAATTTGCTATTGTACAGTACTATGTACTGTAGCCATCTTTATACTCAGCTTTACACTCGGCTAGTATTTTTATTTTATTTTATTTTATTTTGCCTCTGAAGAGCTGCTTTTACTCAGGTCCTCTCAGAACCACTTATGTTTCTCCTCAAGCCCTTTTATTTGAGGGATTATTTTTTCTTGAGTCCTCTCAGAACTATCTATGTTTGTCCTAAAGTTGTTTTTCCTCTGGGTTTCTCACATAAGTGTCCTTTTTCTGCCCCCTTTCAATGAATAAAATATTCACATTAGAAAAGGGCAAAATCATACAGGTACATCATAGACCAAGCCAGGCAGCTTCAAAACATTAGGATACTGAAATTTTGCCATTTCTGTGACACAGCTATAATTAGGCATTCTTCAGGCTTAGCCTTATGAATTGATGGAATAAATGACTGTCTAAGAAGTTCTTAGTATTGAAATTTTAGATTGATGTCTCCTTATCTTCTAACTATTTATAATGTCCAGCCAGAACAATAGGTCTCAAGAAAGAAGGTAGCCATTTGCCAAAAGATTAGATGGGGGAAACAGCTTCTTTTGTTAACAGGGTTGGACACCTCCCCTTTTGTCTAGCCACCTCCTCCATAATCTCCCCACCAACTGATTCACTGTTCAAAGCAGAGACAGCCATACCCTAGAGGAACTTTAGTCTTGGGGGTCTGGCTCTGCTGATTGGTGACTGCCTCTCTTGATCGGTTACTATTTCAGGAAAGCCCTACAATGCCTCACTTCAATCCCTCCTCTCTGGCCACCTCTTTCATAGTCTCTTCACCACTCACAACCTTCCTTCCCTGTCTAGTTTTGGAATCATAAACTATGATCAAATTTATTTTGCCATTATGGGGTGTGTTAATGTACTCCCCTATGGCCCCACTCACCCTTTAACTTATTCCTTTAACTTTCAGACCAAAATATTTCTCCCAGCCACCACTCTGCTAAGTGTGTTGTTCCCCCCATTAGAATGTAGCCTTCTTAAGAGCAGATTTTATCTCTGCTTTTGTATTTATATTCCTGATACTTAGTATAATACTTGCCATGTAGAAAGAGCTTAATAAATATTTTTTCATTTATCCATTCATGTTACTGACTTCTACCAAGGAACAAGGTAAACCAGAAGTAGTAGGAAAGATGTAGAAGATTTATACCATGAATGTATACTCTCTTTTCTTGCAATCTGGTAAAAAACTTCATTGTCTCTTTCTTTCTGACTGCTCAATAAAGATCACACAGTTCTTTCCCTCTGGAGTTCACTTGTAGATTATATGACAGAGTAGTAGTTCCACAATAGCTTTTTCCTTCTTCCATTCTTCCTCATTGCCATTCTTTCCTTGTGTCCAGACCAAATGTCACATTATCCTCATTGGGTCTCTCTCAGTCGGGCTTGACCATCTCTGCCTTTCTGATTGGCTTGGAACAGGTAGGAAATGACTTCCTGGAAAGTGAGTCCCCCAATCAAGCTCTAGGACGTACACTGATTTATAATAATTAGTAATAACAATAATAGCTAACATTTGTGTACCGCTTACTTTGTACCAGGAACTGTGCTAAACATTTTGTTATTAAATTCATCCAATGTACATTAATGTTCTTGTGTCTGTAGCTTTAGGGTTATTGTTAAGAATTATATTATTAATTTCAAGAAGTCCCTTAGTTACAGTAGATTTACCAATGTGTGTATAGAGCCAGATATGTGTTTGAGATTTCCTACTAAATGCTCCTCTCTCACGGATTATTATAACAGACTGATAGAAAGTCTATTTTATTGAGTGATATTCAACCAGCCAGAGAGTTGCTGGCTAGAAAGGCAAATCGATTGATTTCTTCAAATACTTTCCTGAAGCAATACCCACAACAGATGGTGGTGAATGTGAGGATATTCTTAACAAGTGGCAGGATTTTTAGAATATCCATCTCCTATCCCATCGTTTAAAGGAAGCTACATTCTGGCATACAAAAATAAAAAGGATGGACAAAGTGCTTTTTATTATGATTTAATAATAACTCACATTTATATATAACTTCAAAAATTACAATTTTTTAGTTACTAAGTTAATTTTTTCTCAGCTTGTAATCTCTAATGGAAGCTTCCACTTATGCATATGATATAGTTCAACTGCTCTCCCTGGCCAAGGTCTCACTTTAGACACATACTGGTACAGAACACCCCTCCACCTTCACTTCTACTGCAAATGTGGACCACAACACTTCTGAATGCAGTCTGAACCAGTTTAAAATGTAGTTGGAGAATATTTAACAAAACAAATAAAAATGCAATCAAACATAAATAATGTTAATATATGGGTTTCAAATTCAACATAAGACCCACAGGCATCCTTATGTATGGTTCAGTGGTCTTATTTCTATTTAAATTTGGTACTACCGTCTTGGGGTATGGGATGCCCCTAGAATTGGCTTTACCCACAACTAGAATAGAAAGATTTTTCCTTTGGAAGATAAGGTGACATAAGAATAGCTGGGCAGCTGGGAAAGCTAGCCATTGGCAGTATCATGATGTAGGTGTTATCTTTAATTCCCTATTAGACTGTAAGTCCATGAAGGCAGAGGTTTCTCATTTAATCCTTGTATCTCCTTCAGTGTTTAGCATAGCACTCTGCATGTAGTGAATGCTGATGTATATTGAATTTGAATTTGTTTGGGGGTTAACTCAACTCCATTGCTATTGATGCTTAATCACAGTGCAACAGAATAAAAAAACTATGTATAGCATTGAATATATGACAAATTCACTTTGATGTAAGTTGTATTTGGTTGCAACACTGAATTCTGTACATGTAGGCCTATTTTTACCTCATAGAGCTTTATCATCTCACAACTTAGGACAAATTTAAACTGAAAGGTAGTTTATTGATTTAAATAATTTGTACCTAAGCTTCCTTTGTTGATGTGCATGCTGTGATGTCTAAACAAACTCTAGTAACTTTGAAAAGCAAACTATTATACTTGTGTACAAGTCACAACAACCAATAAATTTATCACATGTTATGTATTACACTCTATTTCCTCAATTGCCACAAGGAAACTTTGCTCTTTCTTTAGAATCATTAAAATTTACTCTCCAGGATACACTCTGAACTTTCTCCTCAATACCTTAGAAACATCTTCTTCCTGGCAACTCACTTCTGCCCTGGAATTCACAGAGAAATTATTAGATTTCTAATATTTATTAGCAATAACTCACTCTGCCCTATGGCCTCTCTCTTTGATTGGTTGACAGGATCCTCCCAGAACCCTCATTTAGGGAGGGCATCTAAACCAGCCAAGTCTTCATTACTCTCCAGGATGCACTCTAGACTTTCTCTACCATGTTCCCATAGGGTACCTTCTCTCTGCTCCCTTCAGCTTTCTGTTATATGTTGTTTTTCTCCATTAGAATATAAGCTCATTGAGGGCAGGAATTTTTATTCCCAGTACTTATCACAGGGCTTGGCACATAGTAAGAGTTTAATAAATGCTTGGTGACTGACTGAAATCACATTACCCCCAGGAATTAATGGCTAAAAGAAATGTCATCTCAACTAAAGTGTTACTTGCATTATGGATAGCCAAAGATGATAGGATATTAGAAACACAACTCTGAAGAGTTCAGCTGGTATCTGAAATTACTTCAACAAAATCCCCAACAAATGATCATTCAGATTTTTCTTGAAGACCTACACTGATGGGGAAATTATTACTTCCCAAAGGATCCCATTCAATTATTGAGAGCTATGATTAATATAATGTTTTTCCTTATATGGAACAAAATGTAACCTTTCTCCAACTTCTACTCTTTACTCCTAGTTCTGTCTTTCCAAGGCAATCAGAACAATTATAATTCTTTTCCTCCCAACAGTTCTTCATTGCTTGAAGACTGCTGTCATTCTCTCCCTCCTCCACCTTTCACACTGCCATTTAAAGCTAAATATCTTTGTTTCCTTTGACCTTGTCACCATCATCTCCAGTCCCCTTACTAGCCTCCAGGTTCACTGCATTTTGCTAATGGCCTGAAATGGAAGAAACAGAATAGAGCACAATACTCACAAAACCACAGTAAATGTGGCTTGACTAGGGCAGAGTCCATACAGACTATCACTTCCCTTGTTCTAAAACTGATGCTTCTATGAATGGATCTTAAGATGATATTACAGCTTTTAATTATCATATCGCATTTGACTCAACTGTACTTGAAATCCACTAACATCCTGAGGTCTTAATCACACCATCTACTGAACTAGCTATGCTCCTTCCAACCCGCAGATGTACAATTGGTTTCTGAATCCTAATATAGGACTTCACATTTATTGCTATTACATTTCTTTTTTTTAATTTTATTTTTAATTTTTGGAATAAAACAAACATTTCCACAACATAGTGCAATGAAAAAGATAATTTTACCTAAAACTACAAACCTACTATGCACAACTTGCTATTCTTTTCAAATATACATCAAAATTACATAACAGAAACTGGGCATGGGCCAATATCTCATACCATCTACCAAGATAAGATCAAAACAGATCATGATCTAGATGTAAATAGAAGAAGATGGAAACATATTTATAAAAAAATTAGAACATGGAGCATATTACTTATCAGACTTATGGATAGGTGAAAAATTTATGGATAAACAAGAGATAGAAAGCAAAGTTAGGTGTAAAATGGATAATTTCAATTACATTAAATTAAAAAGTGTTTGTACAAATAAAACAAATATAGCCAAGATTAGAAGGAAAGCAGAAAATTGGGGAAAAATTATCAACAGTTTATCAGATAAAGGTCTCATATCTAAAATATATAAAGAACTTCATCAAATCTATAAGAATACAAATCATTCCCCAATTGATAAATGGTCATAGGATATGAGCAGGCAGTTTTCCAATATTGATATTATATTTCATCAATGTGGTTCATGATTCTAACCTGGTGAGATTTTGCTGGATCCTCAATCTGTCATACTTTATCCTAGCTTCATTTTATCTGAAGATTTGATAAGAATGTCAACTAAGCCTGTAACCAAGTCATTGATAAAAATGTTAAACAGCATAGGACCAAGTTTGTATCCCTAGGATACTCTTTGAGAGACTTCCATTCAGGCTGACACAAATCCATTAACCATTGCTCTTTAGACTTGGTTATTCAACCAGTTCTGAAACCCAGGTATGCTGTCTATATGTATGGCATTTCTCTGATCTGTTAGTGAGAGGTGGCATCATTTAGTAGATAGAAAGCTAACTTGAATCAAGAATATTTAAGTTCAAATCCTACCTTTGGTATATACTGGCTATCTGATCCTGGACAGTCACTTATTCTCTTAGAGCCCCATCTAACTAGTTGTTGTTTGTCCTTCATTTCTGAAGAGGATCAATGACATCATGGGGTGATATATTGCATTCAACTAAGATGATAAGTTGCATAGCAGTTGCTAAACTATATTGGAATAGGACATCTCTCACTGGGGGCTCCCTACAAATGATGGAATCATAGCTCTAGTCCAACCAAACTAGACCAAAACAAGTCTTGTCTAGTAGCCCTTATATCACCTTTCTTTTCTATTTCAGGTATTCCCCTTGTTAGAACATATGTCTTCTGATGGATGATTCATTTTTGAACCATTGTTTTTAGGAGGTGTGTTCTATTTGAATTGAAATAGCATTTCTTTGTCAAGTTTGGGGAAATCAATCTCCTTTAATTATCTGGATAAGACTTTTATGCTTGCTTCATGCCCTACAATTCACATTGGATCATAGATTTACAGCTAGCATCTAGTATAATCCCTTCCTCCTTATTTCACAAATGAAAGAATTAAGACCCATAATATTTAAATAATTTGCCCAAAGTTGTAAAAGGATCTGTCGATACAACTAGGGTTTAAACCTGTATCATCTCACACAAAATCCAGCACTTTTTCCAATGTACCCCCCCCCATCATTTGCAATTCATTTTGTTTTATATAATGTGTGAGGAGTTAGGAATAACATTAGAGAACCAAAGCTTATCCTTGAAATCCTTATCCAGAGAATAAGAAACCCTAAAGAGTCCTCCAGAAGGTGAATTACTGGTGACAGGTTTTACAGACCATTCCAGAATGACACAGAATCTCCAACTCTTCAAATCTTGGACACGAACAGAGGGAGGGGTGCCCTGAAATGCACTAACACCTAATCTGCCTGGGAGGAAGTTTGCTCTCAAGAGTCCATTCTGTCATTCATTTGTCACTAGGGTTCAAAGCTCTAAAACCTAAGCTAAAGGAACAGGGGCTAAAGACGGGGTCCCAAAGTGTCCTTCACTTGAAATCTGAGCCTGTCTGAGCTTGAGGGATCTAACTTTGGGTTGAAAGATTTGACTTTGAAGGTATTGACCTGCCTTTGGGTGTTTACATGAGATATTCACCATCTTCTCCCTTTCCAGTTAGACATATGATTGAAAGTGGAGAGCTAGGAGGCTTTGACTTAAACCCTAAACACATTTTGCTTTTTTTTTTTAATGGAGACAAAAAAGAAAAGGACAAAGTTACCCGCCATATCACAAATAGTATATTTCTCTTTCCCTAGTTAATTTACTGAGTAGTAGATTATCTCATTAAGCAATGTCCTGGGGTAGCTCAGGTATCCTGAAGACACTGCATGCTTGTGTTAAGCATTTGGCAAACACTTTTGTTCAGTCTTAGATGGGCAGCCAATTAACCTTTCCAGTACTGCAAAATCACTAAACTTTGCATTTTTATCTGTGAGATTTATGGGCAACGTAATGTGTCTGAAGACACTTTTAAAAGAAGAATTACAAAAGTGATTAAGCAATGCTGTCATTTCTGTAATAAGTGCACAACTTCCCAAGGTGACTACTTTGAAGGAAAATTTATTTGGTTGTCTGAATTGTGTTCAATTTAGTTTTCTAAAATTTAATTATTTCTTTTCAATTAACAGACACTGATTTTCTCACCCTCCCACTCTTCCTCAAGCTCTTAATCTTATGATTTTGAATCAGCTTTATGTATATCTATATATATCTATATATCTATGTATCTATATCTATATAATTATATATTTATATTATATTTATATATTATTATATATTTATATATAATATAAATATATACACATACATATATGTTATATATGTATATGTACTTATGTGTATATATACACATATATATGTTGATATGAGATGTATCAAAGTAACTTGCTATATTATATATAGTATATTTATGTGCATATATATACATATATTTCTAATATATATTTCCAAAAATATTTTTTTCTAAAGTTTAAGTTAATTATTTTTTTCAATTAACAGGCATTGACTTTCTCACCCTCCCACTCTTCCTCTGGTTCTTAATCTTATGAATTTGAATCAGATACATGCACACATATACACACACATACATATATACATGCATACATATACATATATACACTTTACATATATACATATATGTCATATATGTATGTGTATTTGTGTGTATATGCAGATACATACATACATATATACGTGTGTGTGTGTGTGTGTGTGTGTGTGTGTGTGTGTGCTGGATATGAGATATGTCAAAGATGTTACAAAGATTTCTCCCTGTAGTTACCTGTTTCCCTTTTTTAACTGTTTCCCAATTTTAACTGCATTGATTTTGTTTGTGCCAATTTTTTAAAATCAAAATTGTCCATTTCATCTTCTATGATCCTCTCTGTCCTTTGCTTGGGAGTGAAGTCTTCATTTATCCATAGATCTGAAAGGTTTTCTTCCTTGCTCTTTTAATTTGATTATAATGTCACCTTTTATTGTCTAAGTCATGTATCTATTTGGAGTTTACCTTGAAATTTAGTTTAAGAGGTTAGCGTTTTCCTAATTTATGCCAGAATACTTTGCAGTTTTGCCAATAGTTTTCGTTGAATGGTTCTTATATCAATACCTGGGGTCTTTGGGTTTATTAGGCACCAGGATGCTGTGTTCATTTGCTTCTGTGTGTTACTTACCCAATTTTTTCCAATGTTCAAGTTCTCTATTTTTTAACCAGTACCAAATAATTTTGGTGATTATGGCTTTGTAGTATAGTTTGATATATGGAACTTGGAGGTCCTCTTCTTTCTCGCTTTTTTCTTTCATTATTTCCCTTGAAATTCTTGGCCTTTTTGTTTCTTCAGATGCATTTAGTTACTATTTTTCTAGAGACCTAAAGTAATCTTTCAGTAGTTCGATTAGTATGGAACTAAGTAAGCAAAGTAATTTAGGTAGAATTATCATTTTCATCATATTAGTATGACCAATAAATTATTTTTCCAGTTATTTAGGTATGTCTCTGTTTCTCTGAAGGGTGTTTTATAGTTTCATTTGTATCGTTCCTGTGTGTGTCTTGATTGAGTGACTTCCAAATATTTTATACATTATGGAGTTATTTTGAATAGAATTTCTCTACCTCTTCCTACTAAGTTGGAAATATATAGAAATGTTGGTGATTTGTATGGATGTATAGATGTCACAGTTGAATAGAGTGCTGGGCCTGGATTTAGGAAGACTTGAGTTCAAATCCTGCCTCAGACACTTACTAGGTATATGACCGTGGGCAAGTCACTTAACTGTTATCTGCCTCAGTTTCCTCACCTGTAAAATGGGAACAAATAATAACACTTCCCTTTCCAGATTATTTTTAAGCTAAAATGGGTTAGTATTTGTGAAGAGCTTTGCAAATTTAAAGTGCCATACAAACACCAGTTTAAAATTTTATATTATATCTTGCAAATTTGCTGAATTTATTAATTGATTCAGTGAATTTTTAGTTGGTTTTTTAGAGTTCTCTGGATAGACTATTATATCATCTCAGAAAAGCAATGATTTTGTTTCTTCTTTGCCTATGTTTATTCCCTCAGTTTTTCTTTCTTGCCTCATTGCCATAGCTAGCATTTTTTTTTTAGCACTGTGTCATATAGTATTGGTGATAATGGACTCCCTTGATTTATCTTACTGAAAAGGCTTCTAATTTTTAACTTTTACATATAACATTTGCTCTTCATTCTAGGCCAATACTATTTATTATAATAAGGAAAAGTCCATTTATTCCTGAGCTTCCAAGTGCTATTAATAGAAATGGGTATTGGATTTTGTCAAAAGCTTTTCAGCATCTATTAAAGTAATCATGTGATTTTTATTATTTATTATTAATATGATTTATTATGTTTATAGTATTCTTTATATTGAACCAATCCTGTGTTTATGATAGAAGTCTAATCTAGTATTTGTGTATAATCTTTTCATATATTTGTATAACCTATTTGCTAATATCTCATTTAAGATTTTTGTGTCAATGTTTACTAAGGATATTGGTCTATAGTTTTCTTTCTTCCTTCCATCTCTCCCTGTTTTGGGCACCAAGATGCTATTTGTATCATAAGTAGATATTGGAAAGTCCTTTCTTTTCTTATTTGACAAAAGTTTAGTAATATTGTAATTAATTGTCAAATTAATTGTCAAATTTTTGATAGAATTGACTTGTAAATCCATCTGGTCCTGGACTTCTTTGGATGGTGAAGGAAAGGTGTGTTTTTTTTGTTTGTTTTTTTTTTTACTTATTCGATGTTTTCTTCCGATATTAGGTTACTGAAACAATCAATTTGTGTTAATCAGGTTATTTTACATATGTATGTATTTATCTATTTTCTCTAAATTATCAATTTTCTTGGAATATAATTGGACAAAATAGTTGATGATAATTTTCTTTTTTCCCCTTTAATTGCTGTGAATTCCCTTTTTTTATTTTGATATGAACAATTTGGTTTCTCCCTCTCATTTTAAAACTCAGATCAGCTAACTGCCTATTTTTTTTTAAAACCTCAGTGTTATTTGTCAATTCAGTGGTTTAATTTCATTTAAAACAGTTATTAATCACCATTATGTATAAGATATTGTGCTGGGATTTGGAGATACAAAGATTAGTAAATCAGGATCCCTTCCCTCAACTAACTTACAACCTGATAGGACAAGGGTGAAAATAGGAAATGTGCAAAGATGACAATTACCTAGAGGAAATATTAAGCACAAAGAAGAGATTCAGACAAAATGCTATGAAAAATTTGAGAAGCGAGATATCACTTTCATCTGGGGGAAGCAGAGAAAGCTTCAGAGAGCAGGTGGTACCTGAGCTGTCCCTGGAAGAAAAGGAGGGATTCCAATAATTCGAAATTGGGAAGGAGGCTGTTAAAGGCATGGAGGGGAAAAATAAGCAAAGAAAAAGAAATTAGAAAAAAAAGATAATCAGAACAAGGGACTTTTAATAGTTCAATATGACTATTGAGTATGAGTATGTCAAAGCGATCAGAGTAAGAGAAGGGCAGAAAGAGTCAGATTATGAAGAACTTTCAAAAATAGACTAAGGTCCTTATTCATTCTTTGGAAAGGAGTAGAGTGTGAATGAAAGGTTTTAAGTAAAGGAGAAAAATAATCAGAGCTGAGGAATGAGAAGATTATTTTGGTCATTATACAAAAAAATATATTGTAGAGGGGAGAAGATGGAGGCAAGGAGAACAGTCCAGGGTGGAATTAGAGCTCCTTGAAGTATTGTATTAGCACATAAAAACACATTAGAACACATAGTTGTGGGATTTTGAGGTTGGAGTGTATGGAATTTTTAGTCACTTTTTTAAAAGCATAATTCCAAATTGCTTTCTAGAATGATTGGACAAATGCCTCATCATTTTAAAAAAGTGTATAGAGGATTTTCCAAAGACAACATTAGGAGGTAGATAGTACAAGGATGTATAAAATATTTGGAAGTGTATCTACAAAGACATATTCAAGGACTATCTGGTCCAGATGAACACAACTACAAAACATTCTCTACAAAAATAAAGACAGGCAAAATAAACTTTTCATTCTTAAAAAAATAAAGACAGATCCTTTTTATGAAGAATCTCAGGGTCCATGGTCATACAGCTAGTATCAAGTTGACTTTAAGTGCAATGGTTCCCCTTCCTCCCCATTCCCCCATCCCTGTACTGTTATGCTTCACAGAAAGTACGTAGTTCTTGTACCTCTACTTGTCCTACTATCTCTAATGATAAAACCTTGGTAATTGGCCTATATTGTGAAAAGGTTCATGGAAAGTTCATAGATTTTTAGAGCTGGGTGAGAACTCGAGTTCTTCTAAGTGAACCCTTTTATTTTATGTTTTGGAAATGTGTTGATATCTCTTATTTTTACATCATTCTCATTCTGAGTATCTCTCTCTCTACTCCTCAGCAATCCATCATTTATGTTGTTGTTGTTGTTCAGTTGTTCAGTGCTGTTCAATCATGTCCAACTCTTCATGACCCCATGGTCCATAGCACACCAATACTGTCCATGTGTTTTTCTTGGCAAAAGTACTGGAGTGGTTTGCCATTTCCTTCTTCAGTAGATTAAGGCAAACAGGATTAAGTGCCTTGCCCAGGGTTACACAGCTAGTAAATGTCTGACTGTAGATTTGAACTCAAGTCTTCTTGACTCCAGGTCCAGCACTCTCTAATGAGCCACCTAGATGCCTCACTGAGCCACTAACTGCCATCATTTATAGCTAATAGCTCATAGATAACATTTATATAGCCCTTACTATGTGCCAGGCACTGTGCTAAACAGTGATTATCTTATTTAAACCTCACAACAACCCTGGGAGGTGGATGCTATTATTATTCCCATTTTACAGATGAGGAAACTAAGGCAAACAGGCAAAGTGATATGCTCAGGGTCACAAGTTGGTACATGTCCGAGGCCAAATTTGAACTCAGGTCTTGATGATTCCTGGCCAATCACCTAGCTGTCCCTTAATAATAAGATTTTTTTAAAAAAAAAAAAAGAAAAAAAAGATCTCTGCAAAACCAACCAACATGTCAAGGGAGAAAAGTACATTTCCTCATCTCTTCTCTGGAGCAAAATTGGGGCATTATAATTGTACTGTGTCAATTTTTTGGTGTGTGTGTTTATGTTGTTCTTTCATTTATATTGTTGTAGCCATCATGCATGGTTTCTTGTTTCTGCTTAATTCACTCTGTGTCAATTCATAAAAGTCATCCCATGCTTCTCTAAATTTTTCATATTCATAATTTTTATGGTGCAGTAGTATTATATTAGGGCACCTGGGTGGCACTGTGGATAGAGTGCAGGGCGTGTAGTCAGGAAGACTTCCTGAGTTCAATCTGGCCTTAGACACTGGCTATGTGATCCTGGACAAGTCACTTAGCCCTGTTTGCCTCAGTTTGCTCATATGTAAAATAAGCTGGAGAAGGAAATGGCAAACCGCTCCAGTATCTTTGCCAAGAAAACACTAAATGGGGTCCCAAAGAGTTGGACATGACTAAAAAATGACTGAACTACAAGAAGTATTCCATTACATTCATGCACCACAATGTGTTTAGCTATTCCCCAATAGGGGAGCAGCTATTTCAGTCTTTGACTTCCTTTGGACATATGATTAGCAGTGAGATCTCTGGGTCAATGGCTATGGACATTTTGGTCATTTTTAAAAGAATAATTCCAAATTGCTTTCCAGAATGGTGAACTAATATCCCTCCATTCTATTTTGTTAATAAATAACTCATATCTATATAATGCCTAACATCTTTTAAAGTGTTTTTCTTGCAACAGTAGTGTGAGGTGAGCTGTTTTAGCATTCTTATCCTCATTATATAGATCAGGAATCTGAGGTTCAGAGAGTTTGTGACTTTGCCCATAGTCACATAGCTGGTTAGTAAACAACAACAACAACAACAAAAAAGCTATCTATCTATCTATCTATCTATATCTATATCTATGTATAAAGGATCAAGAGTGCCCATTTCTATTTATTCTAGGAGTTCTTAACATGGGGGTTCACAGACTATTAAGGAATCTGTGGATGTATTTCAGTGAGTCAATGAACTGGGATGGGAAAAAAATAACATCTTCATTTCCACTAGCCTCTAACTGAAATCTAGCATTTTCTTCATCAGACTGTCAAAGGAGTCTGAAAGAGAGAGAGAGAGAGAGAGAGAGAGAGAGAGAGAGAGAGAGATTAAGAACATTTGGATTACACTAAATGTGTCTAGGTATTTGAAGGTATTGTTCCTAATTTTAATTGATAAATGTGATCACAGATGTGACTCAGAAAACAGAGATTGGCTGTGGTTCCCCACATTGCACATGTGTAAAGATACAGTGATGATCCTTTGCTTCATACCTGGAGGATTCCTTTATTTGCAGAGGCCATCGCTGAATGCACTTCTGTATCTCTGTTTCTCTGCCTCCCTTTAAGTCCTTATGGTTGGTTGATTTGGTTCAGTGCCTTCCAATCAGTTCACATTTGGGTCACGTGGTGGGAAGCTCTGAAATTACATTAAATAACCACATCAGGTGAGAGCCTGACCTAGAATAGCAAAATTGCTCAAAACCAACCAACCAACCAACCAGGGTTTCTAAACAATTCTTCCAGGTTTAGGCACCTAATCTAAGTTATGATTAACTAAGGAAATAAAACTATTTAATGATATGATTGTACAGCTGACAAAACCCTTTGGTTTCCTTCTCAAGAGAAGGCTCAAGTGTCCCCTTTTCTCTCGCTCTCAATGAACAAAATATGAGCTCATGGAGGCTTGTGAAGGGGATACCTGAGCACCCTAGAATTTAAACCTGGCTGGCACATGCTCCACTGGGGCAACATATTCATGTTACAGGTATTCCCAAAGCTAGTGGTCATTGCTTCCAAAAAAAAGCATGGCCACTCTATTTTATGGTTCCAGAATTTTGGAGATGACCAGTCATTGATGCTGGCACACAGGAGGAGGTACTCTGGGCCATTTCCTGGCTATCTTTATCCTAGTCTTCCTGAATTTTTCCACACCTAAACCTTGGATTCTGCCCTGGAAGCAAACCTTTCAAGGATCTAGGCCATCATCTTACTACTTAGCTATCTCCACCTCTTAAGGTCCTGCAATTTCCTACTCCTTGTTATATGTTGTCTTTCCCTATTAGAATATTAGTTCCTTAAAGGCAGAGACTATCTTATTTGCTTATATTTTTATCTTCTTAGCACAGTACCTGGCACAAAGCAAATACTTAACAAATGCTGTCTGTTTGTGTCTTATCTCTCCAGCTATACAAGATTGATCTATGTCAATCATAGAACATTTTCTATATGAAGCAATCAGAGCACAGTCAAATGTTAAATTTGTTCTGCTTACAGAAGAGAGCCCAAGAAGATGCAGAAAGGCAAGTTTCAGCTCCACGTGAAGAGAAACTTTTTTTCTTTTAAAGTATATATTTTACTTATTTTATTAAATATTTTCCAGCTACAGTTTTTTTAAAATTTCAACATTCATTTTTTTTAAATTGAGTTCCAAATTCTCTCCCTTCTTCTTATCCCTCCCCCTTCCCTTGAGAAGGCAAGTAATATAATTATTTTACATATGAAGTCATACAGAACATATGTCCATATTAGCCAAAACAAAACAAAACACAAACACACAGAGAGAGAAAAATAAAGAAGGTGAAAAAAGTATGCTTCAATCTCCACTCAGTTCATCAGTTCCATATCTGAAGATGGATAGCATTTTTCATCAAGAATCCTTTGGAATTGTCTTGGGTCATTATCTTGATCAGAGTAGCTAAGTCTGTCACTGTAGATTATTGTTACAATATTGCTGTTACTGTGTACAATGTTATCCTGATTCTGCTTACTTTAAAGAAAAACTTTCTAACAATTAGAGCTCTCTAAATGGGGAATGGACTCTCCTGGGAAATAGCGCAGGTTTTCTCTCCTGTGAGGTCTTCAGCCGAAAGCTCAATGCCCACTTGTCAGAGATGTCGTAGAAAGGTTTTCTGTTCAGATGGATGATATAGCCTTCTAACTCTGAGATTTTGTGATAGCTTTCCCACAGAGAATCTGGAGTTATTCCAAGTATTGAATGTACTAACATAGGACCTTATCCCTTGCACACCATTGAAAGACCTTAGACACTCATTAGGGAGTTTCATTCCAATAGCACATTATAGTATGGGCCCCTGTTCATAAGAGCTACCTGTTTATATAAATTCTAAAACATAGAGATGCTTAGAGTCTATCTGGTTATGTCTCTTGTTGTTGTTCAGTCATTTCAGTTATGTCCGACTCTTCATGAAAACCCCTTATTTGAGATTTTCTTGGAAAAGATACTGGAGTGGTTTGCCATTTCCTTCTCCAGTGTCTATATCTCTACCTGGTCTCTTTTGGACTTTTTGAGAAAGAAATAATTTAATTTTCCTCTCTAATGGTTAAGGCTTCTTTGTTGTCCATACGGAACATTTCTGTAGACCCTCATAAACCAGTCAGTGACCCTGAATTCTTGTGACTACTCTTTGAACTCATAACTAGGTTGAGCCATCTCTGTTAAACTGTAGAATGTTTTAAAAGAAATCTGCCAGGCTCAGGGTCATACTCTTTCCTCTCCCAGTTTGCTTGATTGGCAGAAGTGAAAAGATGTGTTTTTGTTTATAGGGAACAATAAATAGGGAGAAGATCCAGATGTTTTTCCCTCAGATATTTTTCTGCTAGAGAAAGGAGGGGAGAGCTGATCTGTGAGCCAAAAAAGACTTTTTAGAAATGCCCAAGTAACTCTAATAGCATTAGTGCTTGAGAAGAGAATTAAAATTGGCCATTTGTACTATATTGTGTCCAAATCTGACATCCTAGATCTCTACCAACTAATTGGTTATAGAAACTGAGAGCCAGTGTGTTTTACGTGACTGCCTACAGAAAGCCAAAAAGAAATGTGGTGTAATAGAAATCCTACATCCAGAGATTAAGTAAAGAGAAAAAGCCAGACCAATCACCTGAGGATAGGATGCCAGGTTCACCACAGCTACCTTGTTCACTCTCAGTAATCATTAAGCTAATGACCCAGCTATGATGATCAGGTGGATTCTGACTGAGGTCACCTTTTCCAAGGAGACACATTTCACAGCTGTCTTTGGGAACAAGAGATAAGGGAGTGAATCTGATGGCTGTAGCTGGGATACAGAGAATTAACTGTCCTACTTCAAAGCATCTTGAAATGAATGATGAGCCAACCCTTCTAGCCCCATAGTCAGGCCAGGCTCAATGAAGAAATCCTTGAGTGGATTTCACCTTCATGCAAGTATGATTTTCTGGGATGTGCTTTTGATTCATCTTTGCCACAGACATCACTGCTTCCAACTCTGACTGTAAAACAAGTCCCATTTTCTTTTTTTATTATTTTTATTTTTTATTTTTTTATTTTTTTGTTTTTTGTTTTTTTGTTTTTTCTTTTTTTTCTTCCCCCTCCCCCCATTTCCCAGCAAAGATAAAGATCAATGGCTTTTCCTTAATAAGGCACAAAATCAGTCTATGAAATCCTGTGTTCACCTTCCTTTCATGTTATACATAGAAGGAGTAAAATGGGGGTGATTTTGACCTGTGTTCAGTGGTATTAACTAGTTTCATCATTCATTTGTATTTGGTGGTTGAAGCTGGGAGAATATTATCTAAACTGTTTGGAGACCTCTCAAGACCCATCCCTCCAATCTTTTCCCACTGGTCTTTGGGGAAAAGCAGAACAAGAAAAAAATTGGAAATTAATTTATTAGGTAACAGTTCACATTTATAAAGTGCTTTACAATTTATAAAATAATTTCTTCACAATATTCCTGTCAAGTATGCAGTGTACGTTATTATTCATTCTATTTTCAGGTGATGAAACTGAATCTCAGAAAGGAAAAGTAGTTAGATGACATTGAGATAGAGAGCCTGGGTGGGGTGGTGGATAGAGCATTGGGCTTGGAATCAGGAAGACTCATTTTTATGAGTTCAAATCTGGCCTTGGACACACTTAATAGCTGTGTCACCCTGGGCAAGTCGCTTAACCCTGTTTGCCTCAGTTTCTCATCTGTAAAATGAGCTGGAAAAGGAAATGGCAAGTTACTCCAGTATCTTTGCCAAGAAAACCCCAAAAAAGGGTTCACAAAGAGTCAGACATGACTGAAATGACTCAACACAACAACTTGAAATCAGGAAGATCCAAATTCAAATCCTAACTTAGATGCTTGTTAGCTGTGTGACTCCAGACTAGTCATTTAATTTCACTCATCCTTGGTTTTCTTACCAGTAAAATTGTTGATAATAATAGCACCTACCTTCCAGGGGTATTGTGAGGATGAAATAAGATTATACACGTAAAATGTTTCACAAACATTAGCTACTATTATTTGCCCAAGGTCACACAGCTAATAAATGGTCGAGCTGGGAATTGAACCCAGGTCATGTGACTCCCAGTCCATTGTTCTTTGTTCTATATTTGCCATTTAAAGTATCGATGATACTTTAAACAACAATTCTGTATGTGTAAGATTCCTTCTGCAAACTGAGACATGAAAACTTCCTTAGTTACTTTGATGTGTTCTATTTTCTTAAAACTACAAGCTGCTAGAGCTGAAAGGAATCTTAAAGATTATTTAGCACAATTCTCTCATTTTATAAATGAGTAAACTGAATCCCAGAGGGTTTAAAGGATGTGCAAAAGATTGTATGGCTACTAAGTGGTGGAGCTGGGGCTAGAAGCTAGGTTCTATGGCTAAATTGAAGTTATTTTTAAATAGTCGCTGCTCAGATTTGTAGATATAAGTTATAAATGGTTTTTGTCAATAAAAAAGAGATGGTGTTGGGCAGACTAGGTGTTGCCTTGCACAGAATAGCTCCCTTGTTGCTGTGGAGACAGGATAGAGTCACAGGTTAGGATTCTGTGAAGTTGAGACACAGGACACAAGAAACAGAAGTGTCCAAAGGCTTGCAGGGATGCTACTCTCTGCAATTTTACATTGGGTTTATATTGGAATATCAAGAGACAGGCTCAAGTGCTAGGGCAGGTGCACTCCTTCATTCCTCTTCCAGTTGTAATCCTGATCCTCTAGATTTTTCTTTTATGTCTCAGCTGCCTCACCCCCAGAAGGTACCCTGTATCTATGGCCTTTTCACCCTAGAAAAGTTCCTCTGTCCCAGGGCCCTGCCCTCCAATTGGATTGATGAGTTTCTCCAGTAATTTTCATTTTGAGAAAGTGTCCAGGCCAGCCCCATGTTTACTCCTTCACTCCTTTCCTGTACTCTCCAGACTTCTTCATACTCTCACACTGGTATTCCATAATCTTTCCATACTCCTACACTACTACTGACAGTGAGTAGTTCAAGAAACATTATTTAAGTACTTTGTGCCAGGCACTGTGCTAAACTCTGGGGCTGCAAAGAAAGGCAAAAAACAAAGAAAGAAAAAAAAAATAGCTCCTACCCTCAGGGAGCTCACGTTTTACTTTCTTGGGTCAGCCTCTCCTCTTCCAGTATCAGACTCAATCTGTGTGAACTCAGAGTTGAGGGGCAGGAGGGAAAGGGGACTCTGAGCCACAGGTCACTCAGGTAACATTGAGTATAGGGAACATGCCTCTGTGTTTGTGTGTGTGTGTGTGTGTGTGTGTGTGTGTGTGTGTGTGTGTACAGTATTTACAAGGTATGTAGAGAGTAGGTAATCTTAGAAGTGGAGGGGAGGCACAAATAGCTGGGAAGACTGGGAAAATACTCCTGTAGAAGATGAGATTTGATCTGAGTCTGGAAGGAAACAAAGTGAGCCAAGAATTAGAAATAAAGAGGAAGAATATTCCAGAAATGGGGGACAGCCAGGAAAGAGGCACCAAGGTGAGAGCCCTATGATCTTTTTAAGAAAATGGAGCCTTTAGGAAGGCAGAAAAGAGAGAGGAAGTCATCACTAAGGATCAACCTTAGTCCCTTTGGAAATATCTATATTGGGCACACCTCAATCCATGTTCATGGTATGTGTGGGGGTTTTTATCAGCTGTGTCAGATTCAACCAACCAAAGGTAAGGCTAGACTTATTCACAGATGAAGTGGACAGTGAACTAGGTGGTATGATTTGAAAGGTCTTCTTGGGCCCAAGTCTTTTCCCTAAACAGATATAAAAATTCTTGAAATTATTTCATCAGAAGTTCACTTTGGGGGTAAGCATTTATTTCCCTCTCTGTTAGGTTCTCCTGTAAATTGTACATACTCTGGGAAGAGTTGTCAGTCACATATCAAATCCCTAAAACATTACTATGGATGACTTTATCAGATCATTTCCTTTTATGGCAAGAGGAGCTCAGGGTATCACAAGAACACTCCCTGGGGGGAATTACAGGTTGGTGAAGAGATGCTGAACATTAGAGAAAGGAAGTACAGAAAAGGCAGAAGAAGGGGGGAAGAAGGGTGTCCTAAAGGCAAGCTTCTATTTCACAATTTTGCCCAGGGCCAGCCCTGGCTGAGCTGGTAAGATGCATATAGGAAACAGACAAATTTTATTCTATGGGTTCACCTCTTCATGAAATTTCTAGGTAAAACAAACAAACAAACAATACATGAATATACTCCAGATACTATTTGGTTTTAATAATATAAAATCAATAGTTGCAGGGCCTATAAAATACTGATCATGATTTTTAAAATTATAATTACATTTATATAATACTAAATGCTTTCATATCCAGTGTAATATATTTTCATAGCAGCTGTCTGCAGGTCTCACGTAATCATTCCAATTTTACAGATAAGGTAACTGAAGCTCAGAGAAATAAAGTGATTTCCCTAAGGCCTCATGGGAAGTAAATAGTGAGTGGAACTAGCCTGGGAATCAGTTTTCTCTACTCCTAATCTAGCTCATCTACACAGAAAGCATTGCTGGCAGAGCAGATGGAAGAAGAGACAAAGATAAAGGAAGACAAACATCTTTGCCTATCTCAATATTATTATTTTTGGCAAAGAGATTCATGGTGTTTATAATATAAGAGGGGCCACTGGCCAAAGACCCATGTCTAATTCAATGCACTCCACAGCAAACAGTGTTCTTTGTCAGAACCTATAATGAGCTTCTTCATTGACTTCACTGAATTCCTCTTTGCAACCAAGACACCTGCAACCCCTCCATCAAAACGCCAATTAGTTTTCCTTCTAAAAGAACTAAGCTGTCCACAGGTAAAAAGAGGGTATTAATAGACTGCATGGAAACTGGTGCAGCCAAACACATGAGATCTAGCGGAACAGAGAAGATTGCTTGGAAACCAAGCACTAATCTGTGAAGGGTCTCTAATCCCTGCCATCATATCATCCCTGTTAAGGGAAAATTACTGAGTGTTATCAGGGACTTGACTTCCATTAAGCCTTGAAAATATCCTCATTGCAGCCAAATCCTTTGATGTAAATGTTGGATCATGGGATTTAGAACTGGAAGGAACATTAGAGAACACCCAGTCCAAGCTTTTTTTTTTTTTAACAGATGAAGAAAATGACACCCTGATAAAAGAAGTACTGACCCAAGATCACACCACAAGGCAGACATACCAGGGCTGAACTTCAGAGCCATAACTAGGAATTGTCCCTGCAACAAATTCAGTTTGGAAGGTTCATGTGCATTGATCACATAATCACTTCCATTTTTGATTGAAGAAGACGGTGACAGCAGACAGAGCTCTTTGGAGTTGAGAAGGTTTAAGAACGGAGTTGAAACCAGAGTGTTTGAGCAGGACAGGGGTCAGGTCACAGAAGTCTGTGAGCCAGGTACTGAATTTATTTGGGAAGAGGAAAAGTGGCCCAGATGTCCTTAGATGATAACCACAACAAAGGTCTAGACAGATGGGATAATCTTTAAAGGTAGAAAGGCAATTAGCTGCTAAGGGATGGAAACAGAGAGAGGGTCTGAAAGTGGCACTAAGAAGCAAGGAGAAAGCAAACTCCTCCTGGCCCTGGGTGTCAGAGGATGAGAGAGAAGGAGCAGTTAATCTGGAGAAGTTATTGAGGTGTGTTTGGGGAGTTAATGTCTGAAGGAAAAAGCTATATTTCAATGAACAACAGGAGATGGAAGGAAGGTCAGAGGAAAAAGATCTAGGTTGAAGGATTGTTCATTATCAATAATGAGGCTTCCAGAGGGCACAGTGGAAAGGGACAGTAGAGGAGGCATGAGTGCGGAGGTTACCAGGGGGCATACAGTGGTGGCCAATTGCGCCATCATAGCAATTTAATGAATGCTTAATGATTGATTGATTCTATGGGGGCAGGATACAAATAAACAAGTAAATGTAAAGCATACATAGTATTACAAAGTAATTTCAAGAGGGGAGTCAGTCATAATAACTAATAACTGGGGATTCAAGGGAGACAGTGCCCCCAACTATGTTTAGAAGGAATTCAGAGATTGTAGGCAGAGGTGAGGGCTGAGGACATTCCAGACTTGGGGACCACTTTGCAAAGATGGAATGTACTGAACAAGAAACAACTCATGAGCCAGTCTAACAAGAACCAAGTGCATAAAGGGAAGTAATATGAAAGACTAGTGAAGTAGAAGGAGGTGGCAGATCATGAGGGCTTTGAATGCCAGACTGAAAAGTTTGAATTTAAAAAAAAAATGAAGAAGTGGATGAAGAATAACTGCTGCTAAGATCATGAGACACAGTTGGATGGGTAGCCCATTACTTTGATTTATCAGTTTATATGTCTTGGACAACCATTGCAGATGGGACATGAGCTGAGATAAAGTAGTCTGGAATGCGTTTGGGAAATTGTGTCAAATTTTCAAGGATCCCAAGTGATTCCCTGCCACAAAAAAAAACAGCTTTTCAATATTAATATTCCCAAAGTTGGTCCAGTCCTGTGAAGAGAGAGAGACACAGATAAGAAATGGAAAGTCTGAGTCATGTGGCATAGTTATCCCAATGTGCAAAGATCTAGAGGAAGGCCTTCAGTGTGATAGCTAGATCACCTTTCCCCCACCGCCATCTTGTGCTGATCTAATGTGACATAGACTGCCAGATCAGGTGGTAGGGGGGTGGTCTGACCCTGTAGAAAGGCTGGCCCTAGAAGAGATGTATAATAGTCATGGGACTTTGGGACATGGGAGGTAGTGGAGCTGATCAGGCAGCTGGATCTCTGCCAGAGATGCAGGAAGCAAGCCATCCTACCCCAGGAATTCAGGGGTCTGGGACAAAGCCCCAGGTAGCCTATCAGAATTCCAGATGTGCTGGGATTTAAACTTACCTTTAAATCCCATAGTCTTTCTCCACCACTATGATACCTGCTCTGTGGTGGTGAAAAAGCATATTTGAGAGTAAGGAGCAGCACTGCTAGCTGCGGCTGTCCATTTGGGAGATCAGAGAGGCCAAATAACTGCAGGTTCCCTGAAACTGACCCAGATCTCTTCTTTCACCTGCCTTGTGTTGCTAATTTACTTCTGTGACCCTAAACTCTGATGTTCATCTCTGATTCTAGAACCTGCCATCGCCCGGCTCTCCAATCCGCAGTTTTGCCTTTTCCCCTTTCTGACTTTGTTTTAGAAAACCTGTTGGTAGTATTTTCATTATGGACAACCCCTAGGCTGAAGGACTCCTCCACCAAGATATCTCAGTTGGTATCCTGGAGGACTTCCATCTATTCCATGCCATCAGTCACATCTTTTACCCTGTCCCTGGGTGGAGCCAGGCTGAATAGAATAGGCACACCAACATGGCAAACTACACTGACCACTGTTCATGAATGGAGATATAATCAAGAATCCAAGCAAGGAAATGAGAGGAATGTACCTAAGATCCTAGACTCCTGTAACAACAGTTCCTAGTCACACATTCAAGTGTTACCTGCATCCCATTTTTGTTCCATCCTCACATACAATTCCTCTGCAACTGCAGAATGATATTGGCCAGTTTTCTCCAATATACTAGCCACTGCTCTTATTCTCCTTGCTTTTGGTAAACTCCCTGGCTACTGTATCACTAGGTGGATATGGCAAAAAAAAGAAAGCAAACCAATTCCTACCTGAGATGTTTTTCTCCATGGACCTGCTAGAACTTTTTTTCTCCTATTATATTGATAAAACTAAGTCTAACCAAAGCAAGCTAATGGAAAGAGAAGACTATGCCAATAGCTACAAAAAGGAAAAAAATCAGAACTGAAAAACCTGGGTCAAAAGTCCAAAGAAGTTGCATGGATTACCCAAGGCTAAGAGATTATAGGGGCAGGATGTCAAATAATAAACTGTGCTATCATGAGATCTCATTTTAATAGGCTACCCCAGTGTAGTAGCTACCATGTCCAACTGGGCATCTTAAAGGATCTATGCCACAGAATGTTGGTGCTTACTATATCTAAAGTAAAAGCTAATACACTTACCTCCATGGATTCTATACATTTTTCTTATTTAAAAACAATGCACATTTCTATAGCACACTAAGGTTACAAAGTACTTCCTCACAATTCTGTGAAGTAGGTAGTATCAGTATTACTATTCCCTTTTTACAGATGAGAAAATTGAGTCATTGAAAGGTAAATGACTAGCCCAGGGCAACAAAGCTGTATGGTGCTCTGAACTAAGGTTTCCTGCGTCGAAGATCGTTACTCTTTCTACTACTCTATAAAACCCTAGTAAAAGTCTTAGAGGGGGGCAGCTAGGTGGTGCAGTGAATAGAGCTCTATCCTTGGAGTTAGGAGGACCTGAGTTCAAATCCAGCCACACACACTTAACACACACTAGCTATGTGGCCCTGGGCAAGTCACTTAACCCTGATCACCTACCAAAAAAAAAAGTCTTAGAGGGAAGACAATTGATATGGAGTTAAATTTAAAAGGTGACTGGGCTGGAAGAAAAGTAGATATCTTAAACTCGATCTGTCCAAAACAACTTAAAATCTTTTCCTTCAAAGCCAGCCCTTTCCCAAACTTCCCTAGTTCTTTTAAGGTACCATCATCCTTCCAGCTGCCCAAGTTGGAAAACTCAGAGTCCTCCTTAATTCATCACTTTCCCTCACTCCCCAAGCCATTCCCCAATCTCCCAGATAGCTCATCAGTTGAAAAGGTGTATAGATTCTACATCCACAGCCTATTTCACATCTGTCTCCTTCTCTCTGCTGATGTGACCACCACCCTAGTTTAGGCCTCAATCACCTTTCTCTGCTCGTCATCCGTCTCCCTGCCAGTCCCTCCCCTCTGCCACCCATCCTCCAACAGCTACCAAAATTACATTTTTAAAGCACAGAGACTGATCATGTCACTCTCCTGCTCAAAAGGTTCCAATGAATGGGTCCCTAGGATTAAATAGAAACTGCTCTGACTTTTAAATCGCTTCCGAATCTGACTCCAACCAACGTTTCCAGTTTGTTTAGTTGTTTCAGTCACGTCTGACTCTTTGTGACCCCATTTAGGGTTTTCTTGGCAAAGATGTGATTTGCTGTTTCCTTCTCCAGTCTATTCATGAGGAAACTGAGGCAAAGAGGGTTAAGTGACTTGCCCAGGGCCACACAGCTAGGAAGTGTCTGAGGTCAGATTTGAACTCAGGAAGATGAGTCTTTCTGACTCCAGTCCTGGTGCTCTATATGGTGTGCCACCTAGCTGCCCTAACTTTTCCAGACATTATATATCACTCCCCATTATTTACTCAAATAGTCCAGCCAAACTACCCTACTTGCTGTACTTCATATCACAGCCTTCTCTCTAGGTGGCGTAGTGGTTAGAGGGTTGAACATGGACCAAGGAAGACATGAGTTCCAGTCCTTCCTCAGACATTTAGTAATAATGTGACCCCAGGCAAGTCATTTAACTCAGACTCCTCCTCATCTGTAAAATCAGAATAATAACAGCACTTAACTCATAGCACTGTGGTTAGGATCAAATGAGATGGTATATGTGAAACACTTTGCAAACCTTAATGTACTATATAAATATTTGCTATCATTACTGTTATTATTGTCATCATCATCATCATCATCATCATCATCATCTCCCATCTCTCTGTACCTTTGCATAGACTGTTCTCCATGCTTGGGATCCTTTCCTTCCTCACCACAGCCTCTTAAACCCCTGGTTTTACCTCTAAGCTGAGGCCTTTCCTAATCCACCCAGCTGCTACTGCCTTCCCACAACCAAAATTATCTTGTATGTACTCTTATCTGCTTGTCAGTATATAGGTTATTTCTCTTCTAATTTATCCTCTATATAGCTTATTTGTATATAGTTATTTGCACATTGTCTCCCCCATTCAATTGTGAGCGCCTTGAGAGCAGGGACAGTTTTTTATCTTTCTTTGTATCCCCAGCACTTAGCACAGTGGCTGGTGCATAGTAGGCACTTAATAAATGTCTATTGGCTTACTGACTGACTGATAGATTAAGTTCCTTGAGGGCTGAGATTATTTCATTTTTATCTTTATGTTCCAAGAGCCTAGCACAGTGCCTGGCTTAGTAGGTAATTAATAAATGTTTGTTGATTCATTGACTAATTGCTCTAAGAATGAAGGTCAGGAATAAGTGTTGGGAGAAAGACATACACAAAAAGAGGAAAACAGCCAAGGAATGAAAGTCATGTCATAGAACAGTATGGAATGGGAATATTGGACAGAGGCTTTGCCGTATGGGAAAATTAGAGAGAGAAATGCAAAAGAAGGCAATGACTTCATTGTCTCCAGAAAATCTTTAATGTGCCTTGAGGAATGTTCTAACTAGAATCTAAGTAGGGCATGACCAAAATCCTTATGGAAACTGTCGAACTAATGCTTTTACTTGTTTGCTTGAGACAGCTTTTGGCTATTTAGAAGCTACAGTGGCTTAACCTTTTCTGCAACACTCCAATCTATAATTATCTGGACAGCTGCCCTTAATATTCCATTTTAAATTCAAGTCACTCATCAAGTCTTTACAAAACCTCCACTCTTAACCCAGTTCAGCACCAGGTTCTATAGGGGTAATTGGATCATCTAGCTAGATGGTGTTAACAATTCTACCCTTACCTCAAGGTCACCTGGGTGAACCTTTCCCTCAAACTAGGTTCGGAGGACGGGTCTGAGGGCTGTCTCGTGGTTCCATCACAACATCAGGAATTCTGTTTCAGAGGTATCTTATATAGGGGCAGCTAAAGAGAGCACCAGACCTGGAGTCAGGAGGACCTGAGTTCAAATGTGACCTCTGACACTTGACACTAGCTGTATGACCCTGGGCAAGTCACTTAACCCTGATTGCCTCACCAAAAAAAAAAAAAAAAGTAGAGGTATCTTACGGGAGAAGTTGAAAGTTGCTAAGATGAAGATGGGGGTGAAATAAAGCTGCCTATCATCCTCTCCATCCTATGGGGAATAAAGCCCATTGAACATGATGCTCAAACTTAGATCCTCTTTGGACCAATCCTCCTGGGATTGACAGACCTCAGTGAAAAAGGAGAACAAAGAGGGTAATTAGGATGGTCCTTTTCTCCACCTCAGCACTCCGAAAGATTTCTTTTTTTTTCTTTCTTCTTTTCTTCCTTTATTCCCATGTGCCCATATCTTCCAAGCCCAGAGGCAGCCAGCACATTCTCTTTATGTATATATCCTTATAAGTAAAGGTGCTGGCTATATCCTCTTTCCCTGCCTATATAGCTATCTGCTTATCTGGGTTTAGAATATAAGCTTCTCAATGGTGTGATTGTTTTGTTTTTGTGTCCTCAGTGCCTAGTACTGTGCTCTGTATGCAGTCAGCATTTAATAAATATTTATTGGATAGAATTATTGAATTCTATTGAATTCATGTAGGCACAATATCACATTTTTAATTTGTGGGGTTTGGGAATAGCTAGCAATCTATTATGGAATCACAGAATTTGAGAGTTGGAAGGGTCCTCCACAGCCATCTAGTCTAACATCTCAAACCCATTGGTGAATGAGGGGGGTGTCTACCCCAAGCATGTGAAGACTTCCCCTGGTAGAATGAGTGGATGAGTCCAACATGTACACAAAAGGGATTGCCACTCTTAACTTGCCTGATGACGTCATGTAGTGTTTGAGGACCTTTAGGAAGCAAGAAACCACTGCCTCCAGAGGGAGTCTATTTCACATTTAGACAGCTCTAATTGGTCATTTTCTTCCTGATACACAGCTCAAGTTTGCCTCTGCAAATGCCCCCCAGTAGTCCTAGGACTGCCCCCTGGGGCCAAGCAGAATAAGTATAGTTTTCCTTCAAAGTAGTAGCCTTTAAACTGAAAATAACTGTCGTGTTACCCTTAAGTTTTCTCTTTCCCATGCTAAACATGCCCAGTTCCTTCAACTCATCATCAAATGACATGGACCCATGAAATTTTACTGCCTTCCTTTGGATACATTCTGGTTAATTAATATTCTTGAACTATGGGGCTCAGAACTGATCACAATACTCCACATGAAGTGTGATGAGGGCGGAATACAGTAGGATTGTCTCCCTATTCCAAGCAGTCATACCTCTGTTAATGCAATCCAAGATTGAGCTGGGCCTGGAGTCAGGAGAACTGAGTTCAAATCCGGCCTCAGATCTTACTAGCTTTGTGATTCTGAGCAAGTCACAATCTCTCTTTACCTTGTTTTCTCAATTGTAAAATGGGGATAATAATAATAATAGTACCTATCTCCCAGGGTTGTGGTGAGGATCAAAATATATAATATTTGTAAAGTGCTTAGCATAATGCCTGGTACATAGTAGGTATTATGTAAGTGCTAGCTGTTATTATTACTATTATTATTATAAAACTAGGGTGCAGCAATTTAGATCTGGCCCTGAGTAGATGGGAAGCCTCCTCATAATCTCTTTTCCCAGGAACTGGAAGTGGCTATTTTGGGGCAAAGGCTTATGGGAGTTGCATGTGCTTGAACATAGCCTGAAAGATCTAGGTAACACACCTGGACCACCCTTTGTATATACTTGTCCTAAAAAGAGTGACCCTAAGAGTGGGTTTTCCCAATCTCAGAAATGGCAGGGGTATTGATATATTTTCTGCAGAAGTAGATATGAGATGAGTTCATGGTCAATGCTGCTAAACCCCAATCTTCTCAGTACAGAAGTAGAGATTTTGAATTTTCAGGTAATGTGAGCACAGAACCTGGCTTTCTAAATAGACTAGGACAGAAGTTCTTAACCTGGGGTTCATGAACTCAAAAATATTTTCATTACTATTTTTCAACATGATTGCCTTCCTTTTTATTCCCACATATTTTATTTAACTTTAATTCTATTTTATTTTATTTTCAGGTCTGAATTTGTTAGTACCTCCCCATTCTCCTTCCCTATTGAGAAAGCAAGAAAAACAAACCCCATTACAAATAGGTACTATGTATTTTATCATATACTTTCAAGAAAACAATATTCTGAGAAGGGGTCCACAGGTTTCATCAGTCTGCCAAAGGAGTTCTTGATGGAAAAAAAGATTAAGAACTCCCAAGCTAGGGAGAGATTTCCCATACAGCCTGAGCCTTAGGAGTTACCCCAAGTTTGGGAGTTTCCAAGTTCAAGATTTCAGGTATCAGAACTTAGAAAGGGAAGAGGATTTCTGATCACTATTACCTCTTGAGGAAAAAAGAGGATCACCTATATAATTCCTGAATAGCACCCAAGTTGAAGAGTAAAGCCACTGAATTAGGCATTCAGACACCATAGGTCCAATGGGAATCTGTTTGTTTAGCAGCTCCAAAGTGTATTTGCTTCCTGAGAGGGAGTAAAAACCACAGGAAGATAATTGTTGTCTTCTAAGGTCTGTGTTGGGCCCTATCAGAGAGCCAGGGATTCACCAGCATGAAGCAGGATTGCCTAATGGCAACACCACTATCCTTCTCATCTAAGGGTAACTTTGGGGCTATTTGAATGCTTTATTTCTTCCTGTATCGGTTTATGGACCTCTGTGAGTCCTTTGAGTCTCCTGCGTTTTACGTGGGGTGGAAGAGGTCATAATATCTATGCAATTTACTATCTCAAGGGTGTGTACTTAGGCAAGAGTCAAATATAAACCATATTTGAAGGGTTTCTGGTATAATTCTAGGTGAGGACAATGAACCAAAGAGACAAAGATGACTTTCTTGGGTGAGCACCACCCCCCCAGCCCTGCTCTAGGATCAGACTCAATCTGTGTAAACTCAGAGTTGAAGGGCAGGAAGGAGCAGGACCCTGGGCCACAGGTCACTCAAGTAATAGTGACACAATTTCTGTCTAACTAAATTTTTGGTTCTTCAGAGCTACCTTTATGAAGGAATAAATGGAAAACCATTGATTAAGAACTCAGTCTTATGACTGTAATGTGTTTATGCATATGTTTGTGCATATGTATACACATGTCTGTGTACTTATATATATATATACATATATCTGTGTACTATATATACACAGATATATGTATGTGCATACACACACATACAGACACACATATATATACTTCATAGTCTGAAGTTTCACAAGATGGGAAGACATGGATGGATTGTGAGTTACATTATTGAAAGGAATATCCCCATTGATAAAATCAGAGATCCATTGGCATATGGGTAAATCTATTGTCTCCTCATGTGGGAGCATGAGCATTTTTTTTTAAATCCACTGAACAGAATTAAAAATCTCTCACTGAATAGGATTTTGAAGTAGAAATGTATGTGTATATACATATATGTACATTTATTTGTATGTATGTAAGTATATGAGGGCATCTAGTGGTACAGTGAATAGAATGATGAGACTGGAGTCAGGAAATTTGAGTTCAAATCTGGCCTCAGACACTTACTAGCTATGTGACCCTGGGCAAGCCACTTAACCCTATTTGCCTCAGTTTTCTCATCTGCAAAATGAGCTGGAGGAGGAAATGACAAATCACTCCAACATCTTTGCCAAGAAAATCCCAAAAGGGGTCACAAAGGGTCAGACACAACTGAAAAATGACTAAACAACAACAACAAATGTAGGTATATATTTGCACACACTGGACTAAGAGCCCAGCACAGTCACACATCCTTATCCCTTTGGTAAGCACGCAATGAAGTTGTTTTTTTTCTTATTTTTCTCTCCCTTTCTTTCTTCTCTCACCTCCCCAGCCCCACCACTTCCCATCTCTACACAGGAATATACTAATCAGGGAAATATGCACTGGCTGTTTAGTAAAGGGGTCAAATCCATTTGGATGGAATTCCAAGCTTGCCACGATAACAATGTCAGGAAGCAAGGTCCTCAAGTTGGCTGTGGCCGGCAGCTCTTTAGCGATAGATTGTTGAAAGACTTGGCCCTGGGGTGTGCTGCTTTAGAGTTCTTTGGGCTTGGAATGTTGCAATTGTTTCTGGCACAATGAGGAATCTGTATGTCCACACAGGAGAAGCTAAATTACAGGAATAGAAGTTAAATTAGAGTTCTTAATTACGAAATAGTTCCATGCTAGTCAGGTACAGAACTCCATAGGTTTGGGCTCTCTGGGAGTAAATGGATTTATTCTTTTTTTTTTTTCTTTAGTGACAGGTAGTGGTACAGTGAAAAAAAAATTAAGGAATTTGGAATAGCATCTCTGATTTTTATGCATTTTTTTCTGGACCTGTTTTTCACCAACAATTAAATAATAAATAAATAAACAAATAAATAGAATCAGTAAATAATCAATGAATAAATTAATGAATACGTACATACATAAATACCTACATACAACAAATAATTCATTCCAGATTTAGCTGTTTATCTTAATTTCTTTTCTTTTTTATTTGAATGATTCAGGCCACTGCTACTTCGGACTTGGAAACAATTTCACAGGGTTATTTTTTTGTTTGCTTGTTTTGTTTTTGTCCTAAGCTATCCTGGAATCTAGTTTTTTTCTAACCTTTTCCCATCTGATTAAGTCAATGAAAATTTATTGAATGCCAGCTGTGCATGGTACCATACAAGGTTCTGAGGGGAATACAGAGACACATAATACTGATGGTTCACATTTATATAGAGCCTTAAAGTTTGTAAACCATTTTACATACATTATCTCAACATCTTCACAATGACAGTGTGAGGTACCAGGAAAGGGCACTTCAGGAGATTTAAATTCTGAGTCAGGCATTTACTGAACTTGGACAAATCACTTAAACTCTGTGTTTTAATTTTCTTATCTGTTAAAAAAAAAAGTAAAAAATTGAGGGGGTTTGAGTCTATGGTGTCTAAGATCTCATCCAATCCTAAATCTATGATTCTATGATCCTATGAAACTGAGCCTCAGAAAGGTTAAGTGATTTGCTTGGAGTCCCACCACTGGTCAGAAGCAGAATTCAAATGAGTTGTCCCAACTCCAAATGCAGCCCATTACATATTCCCTTTGCCATACTGTGTCTTGAAGAAGAGGTTTCTGTCCCCTTAGGTCCAGGAAAGAAACAGGGAGTGTACTGAATAAATATAATACGAAGTAATAAATGAGAATGAATGAGAAGTACCAACAAACCATTCCCAGGAAGGAAGGGTATTGTGTTCTAGAGTGGTATCTACTTGTAGGGAACCTAGGATCTACTAATTCCTTAAATTTACAATGAAGCACCTGGCTGAGTTTCATTATCTGGAGAAGGCAGGGACAATTAAAATAGGTGTAGCCAAATCTGAAGCAATGTGGCTCTTCCTATAATGTAAGCCGTGTGTCCCATGTGTCTGATATAGCATGCATGCTGGGAAAATCCATCTCCTATCTCTCCAGGTTCAATTGCTCCTTGGACATGGTAGTTCCCCTGCTCCCCTGTATGTGGGGTGGGGTAGGGAAGAGACAGTTTGGGGGAGAGGAGAATATCAATCTTTGCCACCCGTAAGTTAAAAAGATGATTGATTTGATCCATTTTCTGTCATTTTCGCCTCCACAAGGGGGCCTGGGTAGGGGAAGTTTTTTGTATGAGTCATTAACATTTTTGGAATTTTTCTCTAAATCTTAGCTCAGAGTCAAAGGACTAAGAGACTCAACCAAACCACAGGATGTTGCTATATTAGGTTAATATTTCAATTATTGTTATTATCTACCTTGTTATTTCCTGCAAGCCCCACAATGCCTTTGTTTGTGTACAGCTGAAGTAGACACAAGCAGAACGCTATTACCAGCAGGGGCCTGCTTGCTGACAGGGGAACCTTTAAGGAGAAATTTGAAGTGGTTTTCACCAAAGTTGCTCTCTTTCTTTGGGCCTTTTGAAGATCACATCTCTTCCGGAATGTGTGGGGTAGGAAACACATTCCATTCTGTGAGAGCAGAGAAATGCATGAGACAACTGGAATAGCCAGGTGGGGATGCCGGTGGTTACATCCTCCATGCAAGGCTCCAGGAATGAGCACAGAGCACACGCATTCAATTAGAGGAAAACAAGCACTAGTCAGCTGGGCATGAGTGACTCATGGATTAGTGACAGTCTTTAGCCTAACACGGTCATATCCATTTGAGAGGCAATGATCATCTGCCTAGCTAGAGACACAGCCCTGTCCAATCTGGCTGCTTGGGTTTTCTTGCTTTGTGAGTTGAAATCAGCAGTGCCTTGAGCAAATTATGCTTAAGTATATCAGAATAGCCCCATTCTGTTCTCTTAAGATTCACAAGAACACTTGGCCTCAATAGAGTACATGCTGGTATTTTTAGGATCTTTCGATATAATTTCTACTTGTGGGCTATGAGGTATTCTCCACTTTCCTGTCAAAAGTGTTGCATTTGGATCACTAAGCTTGGAATCGTGGGACTTGAGTTCAGATCCAAGACACCTACTGGCTGTATGACTTTGGCAAGGCACAACCTCCTTGGACCTCAATTTTCTCCTTTGTAAAATGAAGGAATTGAACTAGATGACCTCTGAAGTCCCTTCCAACTCCAGAGCTAAGATTCTATGAAAAGAAGAACGGCAAAGCCAGTACCCAGAAATGTCCTTGCTACCTTTCCCTATGTTTGTATTATCCCAACTCCAAAAATCAGTTTACCTGGGACTCAGCACTAGGCTCTCTATGGACTCACTGCTTAAATAGTTACTACTCTTGCCTTCTTTTTTGAAAGAGAGAGAGAGAGACAGAGAGAAACAGAGAGAGAGAGAGAGAGAGAGAGAGAGAGAAAGAGAGAGAGAGGGAGGGAGGGAGAGGGAGAGAGAGAGAGGAAGAAAAAAGAAAGTGAAAGAAAAAGAAAAGAAGGAAGGGAGGGAAGGAAGGATAGAGGAAGAGAAGGAAGAAAGGAGGAAAGAAAGGAGAGAAGTAAAGAAGAAAAGGGGTAGAAAGAAAGAAAGAGGTGAAAGAAAGAATTCATTAAACACTTCGTATGGGTCAGACACCTTGCTAAGCACTGGTGAGACTTTCTATTTTTAAGGAAATTACACTGTAACTTCAACACATCTAAAGGAGTGCTGACCAGGGAGAGATATTTTGGTTAATGAAGTCACAGGGATGGTGAGTGGAATCATAGGGTAATTGATTGACATCCTCTTTCCATAAAGAGTCATATTGATTTGATTACCTATCCCAGAGCTAGAGATAAAAGAGGGCTGGTGGGGGAGGGAGAGGGAAGGGAATGTACAGGAGCAACATGGCATGAAGCTGACTTGAGAGCAGCCAGTGTGGTAAGTCTGGGTTAGGCTCGCTATGATGAAATGCCACCAATCAGAAACCCAGGCCACTTTTTAATTTCCATATTGGGCTCTTCATTTCTTCTATTAAAGAAGACTGGGCTATTGCTACACTCTGGAGTTTTCAGTTGCACACAAACAAATAAATAAATTATACACCAGTGATTTTCATCATTTCCTCTTTAGAGCTGTGGCAAGTGTCTGCTATCATTTATCCTTTTCTAGTTGACCATATTAATTCCTCTCCCTGCCATCTAGGTTTCTAATGGAGCTTGAAATTAACCTGCCACATTTCCCTTCACCTTGTGTGTGTGTGTGTGTGTGTGTGTGTGTGTGTTTGCATGACCAACCTCTGGGAGGATGTTAGTTCTCAAACCATCTCTGGGCAGCTTCAGAGTGGATGTAGGGGCTAGTGCTGAGTTAGCAGGGGAAAACTGGATGGGATGAAACATCTCTTCTGAGGTGGGCCTATAGAAGCTTTAATTTAATTGTCAGCAGTTGAACACAGGTACCCTAGGCCAGCAAAATAACAGAGACCTTATTAAGGCAAATATATATCCAGGTAGGACTTTGCCCTGTTTAAGAGAGAAATCCATTCTCTGAAAAGAATGCTTTTCTCCCACCTTAGTCTCACACACACACACACACACACACACACACACACACACACACAC
>NW_020940355.1:14430316-14430775 GCF_900497805.2 Vombatus ursinus | reverse complement strand
CACGCACACATGCACTGTATGTGAATGGGAAGATATGCACACTGGATTGGTTGGTAAGAATGGGATTTTCTCCCAGGCATAAGCAGTGTTGATTACATAAGACAATCATAATCGCTATTTAGCTTGTATTTGCCTATTGTTGGGTTATACGTTCTATGGCAGTTGGCAGAATCGTTAGTAGAGCTGACTGGAATCTATTTGGGTTTAATGAAATGACCTGAGTTCCTACCTTCATTGCACCAAGGCTTATACGTTGGCTCCATTTTGGTCTTATATTACTTCATTGAAGCTAGAAATCTACTTTAGAGCTACAGAATGTGAAAGTTGGGAAGAAGCCTGAAATCAGCAACTCCTTTCTCTTTCTCTTCTCACCCACCAAAACAGATCTCTGCTGTCTCCTCCCTGCCATTCTACACACACACACACACACACACACACACACACACACACACACACACA
>NW_020940355.1:14274177-14430306 GCF_900497805.2 Vombatus ursinus | reverse complement strand
ACACACACACACACACACACACACACACACACACACACACACACACAGAGAGAGAGAGAGAGAGAGAGAGAGAGAGAGAGAGGGAGAGAGAGAGAGAGAGAAACAGTGAAACTTGTACTAGTTAAAAATATTCACTCAAAGACCACTTTGCATTGAACTTGGAGTTAAGAGATTTGGTTTCAAGTCCCTGCTAGGTCATTACCCATAAGACCTTGGTCAGGTCACTTAATTTCTCTTCCCTTCATGTGTAACACGAGTGGGAAAGAATTAGAGAATCTCCAAGCTGCCTAAGAGAGATATGGAGTCCTTAAACATCATATTTCTGACTGGCCTTTTTCAATGGCAAAGCTTTCATTGTTCAAAGACCAATCATGCTAGGTGCTAGTGATGCATAGACAAAAATAAAACAGCACCTGCCCTCAAGGAGCTTGTGTTCTATCTATGATTTCTTCAATCGAGGTACTCCTTCCACTGGTACCTCTTACAGTTCTCTAGTCTATGCCTTAGTAGATGACTTTCTTGAATTGCTATGCATCCTGCTCTCCCCAAATTCAGCACCTAGTGGCCAACTTTCAATAAGGCTAATTCTCAAATGACACACACATTGAGATCTTACTTGGAAGCCTTCCTGAAACCTGTCAGATTTTATACTTTACTGGTATAACTTTTGAATTCAGGGTCTCCTCCATGCTGGCATGAGGCAGGATTTCATTGATGCCTCTGCATACAGCAGGTGTTTGGTAGATGTTTGTCCAGGTGACCCTAAATGAATGGACTTTTACCCAGGGAACTCTGCCTGTGTGGAATGTACAATAAAACGACCTTATTTCTTCTTTCTTGAAGTCATTATACTTAGGAATGAATTGTAGCCAGAATGCATAAATGTGTGAATTCTACCACCAGGTGGCACCAGATAATTTCTTTAAAAAACACCAGTTCCTCAAAGCATTTGCTGGAATAGCCCGGCTCAGGTGATGTAAAACCTGTCTTCACACTCTCAAGGGTAGCACCACCCCTTTCAAGGAATCCTCTTCCTTGGTACTCTGGGATTCAGGAGCCACAGGCTTAGTTTTTATTATGTTGGCTGTCTAGAACCTACAATAGCAGTTCAGGATGTTATCATGTCCTTGGAGTGCTTTAATGTGGAAATGTAGATAAAATAAAAGGGCTAAACCCTAGGACTGTGAGAGAGTTTCAGACATTCCCAAATCTAACACAAAGCTTCTTGTCCCTTTGGCCTAAATTTTATGGTACCTGAACTTTGGGAGCATTAGGTAGTGAGGGGAAAGTACAAAAGAATACTGAGAGCTAAGGGGTCCCAGAAATAGTTAGGGGGATAATACCAATGTGAGTGCCCAGGGAAGGGCAGAGGGAGGGGGAGAAGGCAAACTTCCAACTGGAGCCTGGCAATCTCAAGTGGACACCTGTACTCAAATACTCAATACGATGAGTTATAGGCTTTCTATTCCTTATGACTCACCTATACTTTGATTTTGCTTCAGGCCCCAGTTCTGTGTTTATTTCTTTGACTGAAAATGTGGGTTCTATGACTTTGAAATTTATGGATTTTTTAAAAAGTTTACACTAAATCTTGGTAGCAGTTGACAGTATTATAGCACTTTAGGGTTTACCTAAGAGTGAGGATCTCACTCATAGAGCTTACATTCTACTGGGGTTGGGGTGTGGGAAGGTCATAAAACAAACTCACAATGGAAGGAATTAAGTTATACAAATATTTGTTTTATAGGTATAGATACCTACTCTGATCCCAGGCAGCCATCTTGACAGTGTAGGGTATTGTTAAATCAATGAATCAAGTAAGTTATTGACAGTCAATTATGGATAGAAGGCTTTGGCCCAAAGCACTTTGCTTTTTCTGAAAATCAATATTTGGAAACAATTGCTTTATGATTGTGCTGTTTCATCAGTAAATCAGAATTTATTGACAACACAGTGGTTAAACACTACAATGGGTTACCCAAGGAATTGTCCACAGGCTGTAAAAAATTATGGGTGGTCTCATCTATCTGGGTGTGATCTTAGCTGATGGTTTCAGAAAGAACTAGATTTTCTCTATGTACCCAGCTATGGCTCCTAGGCACACTGTATTCTTACTCCTTTCAGTTCCTTCACCAACTAGCTGTGTGACCTTTGGCAACTCATAACTTCTCTCTGCCTTAGTTTCTTCATCTGTGATGGAGGTAGACCTTAAGGTGACTTAGGAGGAGAAAATGAGATAGCAGATGTAAAAGCACTTTGAAAAGTTAAAAAAGAAGAAGAGAGAGTGAGAGATAGAAAGGGGGAAGATAGGGAGGGAGAGAGAGGAGAGAGAAGAGAATGTAGGGAAGAAGGAAAGAAGAGAGAGAGAAACAGAGAGACAGAGAGAGACAGAGAGACAGAAAGACAGACAGAAATAAGAGAAAGGAGGGAGGGAGGGAAATGGGGGGAAATGAAATAGTAATGGTTTTGTAGCCTTGTCTCAGTTTCCAAGGTAAATTGATTTCTACTCAAAATGAAACACCTATCTCTGTACTCTAGGTGGGAGTATACATAGTCCTTAGCAATGGATGATTATGATTGTTATGGTGATAATAATTAATATTGTGGCAGAAGAAAGGCTGTGCTTCATATTGGATAAAGACCCAGGCTCCGAGTTGGAAAAACCTGGATTTGAGTCTTAAGGCTGATGCATCCTGTCTGTGTGATCCAGGGAAAGTTATATAGTTTCTCAGTGCCCTGGGCAACTCTTTATGACTATAAATTGCAGCACAGCTGCAACTGCGTCTTGGTAGAGGGAGTTTTCTCACAGGGAATTTCCTACACTAATGAAATCATAGTTTTATATCTACATACATTTATGTATACATATATATGTGTGTGTGTGTGTGTGTACACATCTGTCTGTATGTGCATATATATACATATAACTTATTTTCCTTTTAATACATTTATATTAATATATATTTATATTATTTATAAATATATTTATATATAAAGTTTGTTTTCATTTTTTAAAAAAGGAAATGCTGGGGGCAGCTAGGTGGTGCAGTGGATAGATCACCAGCCCTGAAGTCAGGAGGACCTGAGTTCAAATCTGCCTTCAGACCAAACACTTGACAGTTACTAGCTATGTGAACCTGGGCAAGTCACTTAACCCCAATTGCTAAAAATGAAAAAAAAAAAAGGAAATGCTGGTCTATTTCCACCTCATTATTTGGAAATGAGAGTACTATATTTTATATTTATGTATGTGTGTGAGATAAAGTATAGAATTCTCATCTTTCAAAATATGTGTATATATAGACATGTGTATATATGTATATTGTATGCATATTATATATGTGTATATACATATATGTGTATGTATGATTATTACCTTCATCTTTAAAATAATGAGGCAGGATTAGACCAGCATTTCCTTTTTAAAAAATAAAAATAAGCTTTATTGCATCAAGTAATACATATAAAGATGCAAGTAATAGTTTTAGTCACTTATCCAGATTTTTAAAAAATCATTTTGTGGAAAATGAAAGACCTGAAATCTTCAGTTTTCATCTGAGAAACAATATCTGGGTTCTTAAGTCTTTAATAAGCTGATTGTCCTTTGTATTTATAACACATGCTTCAAAGCATGAACAATCATGCAAATGTTTACCCGCACAAAAATCCCGGGGTTTTTTTGTGTTTTTATCATTGTTCTTTTGTTTTTGTTTTTATTTTTAAGCAGAGTGACTATCGTGTGGTCAACCCGGAGATACCAAATTGCCAGGTGGAACATGAGGTCTGTGTTCACTCATGAAAAACAAAAAATAAAAGTTGTGGGAGATTCTGGAAAGGGTTCCGAGAATGACAATTTGGGTGATGTTAAATGTATTCAGAGGAAGAAAACAAAAGTTTTGGACAGGTTAGTAGGCCAGTCAACTGTAGTTGCAGCAACATAAACAGACCTTTCTACATGCAGTTTCTGGTCTCATTGCTTTGAAAAAGCAACCCAGGTTGTTCCTAATTACTTATACTGCAAATATTAACTGCAAAATCTTTTTTTTCTCTATTCTTAAAGATTAAGTGTTGGGGATGGGAAGAAGAAAAGGGAAAAGAACCCAAACTTTTATAATATTCAGAATATGGGATTCTGATGAATGTTTTGAAAGTCACAAGAGGAAGAAGTGTTACTTTTTCTTCATCACAAAGAAATGGAAGCAAGGAGTTTTGCATTCCATTCTATTTCTGCCAAACTTTTCTGGACTACATGAATGATGCCTCACTTTGGTTTTTTCGTGGCACTTTTGCTCCCTGAGTATATGAGTCTGATATCTTTCCCTAGCTTTTTGATGATAGCTAGAAGTTCTGCATTTTTTTTCTTTTCAGTACCTGGGCATTCCCTGTACTCTGGGCATAGTCTAGAGATGAGGTTCCATAATCATTGCTCAACTCCTGGTACTGGGTGGATGTTGCCCTGGTGGCAGAAGGAAAATGGATGCTCCCAACCGGCTTCAGTGATGCACCTGGCATGTGGGAAGTCAAGTCGGGCTTCTAAGGCATGCCCAAGGAGGCAGCCCCCAGATCCTGAAGGTCCCACAATGCATTGGAAAGTCTTTGCCTAGGATAGCATTTTCCTAAATGGTTCCATAGAATCTTCATGTTCCAAGGAATATGAACAAGGATTATATGAAAGAAAAATTAAGTTCTAGTGATAATTTCCCATTGAAATATTAAGTATAAAATTATGTTTATGTAAAAGTTACTTATTACTCATGCTGCAATGGATCCTGGATTTCATCAGTGAGGGTACTGATTTCATTAAGGCAACATCCAAGCTTTTTCATTATAGTGCTTGTCCATGTCCTCCCATAAACCCTCCATAGGAAACTTACCCAGTGTGCTGGAGGCCTTTGTTTAAATCCTTTAACATTCTGTGGATACCAGTGCAGCACCAGGCTGCCCATCTGTTATCCCTCACTCTTGCCAGATGACCAGCTCTTCTCCTTTTGCAGTCATACATCTCTTTAATGATATTTTTATGCCACTTTCTGTACTTATTTTATCTTTGGTGACATGCTGCAGCCTATTTTTGCTCACCATGTGTCTCCCTATTGCCCTTTGGGTGATGTGTAATTTTAATTCTTTGAAAATCATGATATTTCATGACTTTAGACAGTACAGCATTTTGACAAGAAGCATTTGATGGGAGTGGGGGATAGGGAAGATCAGGACCAGTGATTATATTGACATAGGAAGTTCCTGGTGAGGAGCTTCCTCTACCAATTCGGATAAGACATCCTTTCTTCACCTCAGAGTTTTAAAGTACCTGGTGGGGTCCTGAAAGGTTAAGTGACTTGCCTAGGGTCACATGGCTAATATGTGTCAGAGGAGAGACTTGAACCCAGAAATTTCTGACTCAGATCACTATGCAATGCTGCGCCTCTGGAAACATACTAATGTTAAAAATAGAAATCTTTATTTCAGGGAGAAACTTGGAAGTCTTTGAAAATGCTATACAATTACCCAGATTAAATCTGGTCCTTTTTCTCCCTTTTAATCACCTCATTGTCCTATCTCATTGACAATCTTCGGGCTTTGTTTAGAATACCTATGTAAAGAGATAGATATAAAATATGTAATATACATGTATATATGTAATATATGGTCGTGTATATAAAGATACATAACAGTGTATATATACATAATCTACACATATATACACATGTTGCATACATAATATATGTATATGCATATATACATACTAATGATGGATTAGCTTTATAGGTTGCCCATTTATAACGTAGATGTCATAGATTTGACAATAGATATTCTTTATCCTCTTGGATTTTCCTGTGTGGATAATCAAGACTAAACTCACTGAAGTGAAGAGCTCAAGAGAACCTCACAATCTATAGGCAATCCATTTTCCTTTTGGACTTTCCTGGATGTCCTCCATGACAGTGACAGATGCCCCTTTGCAGAGGTCATTATTAAAAGCATGCTATAACCAACTTACACCCACCATGAGTCTCTCCAATGTCTTTTGGGAATTCACAACTTTGGAGATTATAGTGTTCTATTTCTTTTTTATATGATATGAAAATATTTTTAACTTTCTCCATTTTGCCTCCCAAGTTCCCTGACCCCCTTTTATCCTGAGGGTTTTTTTTTTATTCCTGGAATCTATCGTTTCCTCCAGTGTATCTAAATGATAATATTGCTGATTGAAATAGGGAAATTTATAGGACATGTTTTGGGTGTGGCGTGGAGGATGACCTATGAAATTTTAGACTTGTGGAGTTTGAGACAATAAGAAAATATCATGGTGGAGAGCTTAGGAGCATAGATAGTAGGATGACAGAGTGAGATCTAAAATGGACCTCAGAGGCATGAGAAAAATGGAGGCCAACAGAGATTAAGTGGTTCACCCGAGACACAGGCAATAAGTGTCTGTCATTAAGTAGTTAGTGACTAGAACTCAGGAGAGAGGTCAAGGCTGCATATGTCAAACATCCATTCATTATGAACTTTGTTAGGCACTAGAAGAGAATTAAGACAGAGTTTTTGCCTTCAAAACGTAGTCAAGTAGGACAGTGGAAAGTAAGCAGATAAATTAAAATCTGTTAAGATAAGAAGTGTACAAAGTATGTTAAATCAGATACAGGAAAAATTTCTTTAGTTGAGGGAATCAAGGAAGGCTTCAGAGAAGTTTTAGTATTTCAGTAGAGTTGGTGTTTTTTGGGGTTTTTTTTTTAGGCAAATGGGCTTAAGTGACTTGCCTAGGGTCACACAGTAGTAAGTGTCAAGTGTTTGATCTCAGGCCGGATTTGAACTCAGGTCCTCCTGACTTCAGGGACGGTGCTCTATCCACTGTGCCACCTAGCTGCCCCCAATTTCAGTAGAGTCTTAAAGGATGTAGATTGGGAAGCGATTGTACATGTAAAGAGGTAGCTTGAGGAAAGGGCCTACAGATGGTGGGGTGTTCACCGCTGATAGGAGACATGTGTGACAAGTTTCAGTTCCAGTGAACAAGAAATAACCAATTAGCCCCAGATGGAACAAGTTAAATTTGCTCCAAGGCCCTGAGTCATGGGAGATCTGCACTGATCTTGGGGGAGGGAGGGTGCTAGGAGATATGCTATCTCCAGGAGCATAGATGTTGTTGTCCTATGTATACACTATCTAATCAGTAAGGTATTTTGTAACTAGGAAGACATGTATGTCAGTATTATGTATGTAATCAACACCCACAGAATGATTGTTAATTCTATTGTTTGAAGGCACAAAAGGAATATATATGCTTCGATCAGGATAAATTCCTGTGGGAGGGGGCTCAGCCTCATGCAGGGCTCCTTGTGGCCTCCCAAAGGAGAAAATCGTATGGCAGCAATGAGGCCTCATGTCCCAGCTACATGGTGCACATACTTGGAAAACCTTTGGGTGGCAGTCTTATCTCTCACTACTCTCCTACACATTCCCTATGCTCCAACCAAACTGAACAAATCACTGTTTCCTGGATAAAACTTATGTTTTCTCATCTCTGTGCTTTATTATTGCTGCTCCTTCTACCTGGGATGCCTCCTTCACAATTATCCACTTACTGAAATCTCATCCATGTTTCAAAGCCCAACTGAAAGGCTAGGAACTCCATGATATATTTCTTGATCTCCCCAGCCAGAGGACATCTTCTCCTCATCTAAACTCTTTACAATGCTTTGTTTGTTCCTCTCATAGGGTATGCGACTGGGTCATTGTGCACTCTAGATCCATTAATTCACAAGATCGTTGAAGTAGGAATTGTGTATTATTAATCTGAGAGTGTTTGGCAAGTTGCCCTGCATATAGTGATCTCTTATAAATATATGTTGAAAGAGTAGATGATTCAACACCTAGCATATGCCAGAAACTTTGCTAGGCATGGGGGTTACAAAGGAAAAAATGAAACCATCTCCATGCCCCAGAAGATTCTACCCTGTTGGAGGGAGACATATATATATATGTATATATATATATATATATATATATATATATATATATATGTAGACATATATACAGAAATATATACAAAACACATTCATATAATACATTATTGTAAAAATAATGTATATTATATGATAATTATATGATAATGATTACCTTGTTTTAAGCTTACGGATAATAAAATCATCCTTAAGGTTCCCATGGTTCCATCTTTTGTGGCTTTAGGGTGTTTATTTTAGATAAAAAGTTATGAGTTCAGTTACAATCACTCTGAACCTAGTTAGGAAAATTTATAACATTTAGAGAGAGGTTGGGCTCTCTCTGACTAAGCTTACATTTATTTGTATCTCTAGTTAACCCTTGGCCTCTGTAGTTGAGGTAAAATTCAGATTACTAGAAATGTTCTCACAACAACACTGGGAGGTTAAGTGCCCCCATTTTACAGATGAAGAAACCGAGGCAAACAGAGGTTAAGTGACTTGCCTAGGGTTACACAGCTAGTAAGTGTCTAGAGACTGGATTTGAATGTGGGGCTTCCTGACTCCAGGTCCAGTCTCTATCCATTGTGTCACCTAATAGCCCAAGTGGATCTGTGATTTAATTGGTGCAGAGAACATCTCAGTCAGGAGACTTCTTTTCCCAATGCGGGTTGTCACCTTCTCTGCAACTTATCATCCTATTGAGCTGCCTAGGTTCTTGAGGGACTTGTCCATGGTCAAATAGCCAATATAAGTCAGAGACAGAATCTGAATGTATATCTTAATGGCTCCGAGAACAGCCCTTCATCCAATAAAGTTTCTTAACTCCGAACTAAATCACATTACAATGGACTCTGGGGGGGATCATACAAATTATTTTATAATATTGGAATTTTATTTTTTTAAATACTATTTGAAATAAATAGATCATTAGCTAAGGATTCGAAATTTTTTTTTGCATTAAGATTGAAATTGTAATGGGATTTGTGGTAGTGGGATTGGGCCTATACTGAGGCAAAGTTGTTTCTTAGTACCTTAGAGATTATCTAGTTCGATATTCCCATGTTTACCAAGAAGAAATAGACTTCATAGACCAGTCTCAGCCTCAGTTCCATGGCTTAGGGGGTGGGTAGGGTGGAAGATAATAGTGACTGGGAACCAGGAAAAGAAGGGAGCTGTATATGAGAGCCTAAAGAGAGGTAGAAGAAGAAAAGGAGTCTGTTTTTAGTTTATAGCTTTCTTGATTCTTCTCCATCATTGCCTACTCTCCCTCTGTGCATCTGGATGGTACAGTGGATAGAGGGCCAGGCCTGGAGACAAGAAGACTCATCTTTCTGAGTTCAAATCCAGCCTCAGACACTTAACTAGCTGTGTGACCCTGGGTAAATTACTTAATCCTGTTTGCCTCAGTTTCCTCATCTGTAAAATGAGCTGGAGAAGGAAATGGTAAACCACTCCAGTGTCTTTGCCAAGAAAACCCCAAAGGGGGTCATGAAGTGTCTGAAATGACTGAACTGCAATAACTCTTCCTGAACTGCTTGAGATTTGGCCTTCTGTTCCCACCAGAATCTGACGTTGCTTACTCATAAGACACCAGTGACCTCATAATTACCAAATTCAGTGGCCTATTTTAGTCTTATCCTGCTTGTTTTCTTTGTAGTACTTGTAACAAATGACCACAAGCCTATTTCTGAGTAATCTCTTCTACCTTGTCTTCTGCTATTGCATAAGCTTCTGTTGTTTTTTCTTCTACCTTCTACCACTCCTTTTTCTCTTTAAATAATCTAATCCAATCCACCAAACACATATTAGTGCTAGGCACTGGGGAAGATGTGGGCTTTGCATGAGGGATAGTCTCTGCCTCCATGAAATGTAGAGCCTATTACAGGACGAAATACATACACAGAAAAATTGTACTATAAAATAATAAATGATAACTGAATTCAAGAGATGGAAACTATTGTTTAGTCCTGTGGGGGTGAAGATTGGCTACTAGCTGGGAGGATTAAAGAAAGTTTCATGAAAGAGATGGTGGTTGAATCAGGCTTTAAAGGCTGAATCATAGGATGATAGATTTAGGACTAGAAGGACCTTAGAGATCATTGATTCCAACCCCCTTATTTTACAGATGAGGGAACTGAGTCCAAGAGAAGTAAAATAATTTGCCCAAAGTCACACAGATGAGCAGAATATAGAATGCAGGAGAGAGGGGATATTTAGAATAGTTTTGAAGAGAGGGATTAAAAAGTGGGTACCTTTTGGTCACTGATCTAAGAGAGGGGAATTAAAGGGGACTCTAAGGTCTTGAAAAAAATAATGCTGCCTAGTTATGTGAGTCCAGCTAGGATGTGCAGTGGATAGACTACTGAGTCTGGAGTCAGGAAGACCTGAGTTTAAATCTGACCTCAGACACTTACTAGCTGTGTGCTTTAGGGCAAGTCATTTGACTGCTATCTGCTTCAGTTTTGTCAACTGTAAAATGGGGATAATAAATACCCTTGTGAGGATCACGTGAGATAATATTTGTAAAGGACTTCATGTAGTATTTGGCACATAGTAGGGATTTAATAAATTCTTCTTCCCTTCTCCATCATAAACATTTTCAGAATTGCTCATTGATACTTGCAAATTAGATGACTTCATTTTAAATGAAATAGCTTTCCAGTGGAGTGGTGTTCCCTCCTTTTGTTCCTTATCATATCCCTCTCCCTCTGCCCCTCATTGCCATTATTATAATAAAGATTAGTTTGGCAGAGATTTAGCATGTTATAATGAGTAAAAGGGCTGACCAGGTTGAGAAAGACCTGGGTTCAAGCCTGCCTTTAACACACACTAGCTGTGTGACCTTGGTCAGATCATTGGACCTCTTTATTCACCCAGATTGCAGAGGAATTGCCTGTCTTCTTCAGTGAAGGAAATTTCCATACTAGGAGTTCCCAAAACTGATGAAATCAGATCCTCCTCCCACATCCACACCCTCACTAAAAAAGTCTGGCAGTGGAATGAAGGATGAATTAGAGGAGGGGAAAGAGTGGAGATGGAAAGACCTGTAAGATGCCTATTACAGTAATCAAAGGTTATGGTAGAAGTACAGGCTGGTGGTGATCAAAGCTGGTAGCCTGGGGCAGCTAGGGAAGTTTCTGGGTCTATGCTTTGGAATGACTCAAAAGTCACTATAACAAGGATTCTGGCTAGTTTCAATATATCTTGGGAAAATCATATTGCTTCCCAACATTCTTGGGAGAGAAGGGGAGAAAGAAGAAAGAAAGGAAAGACAAGAGTTTCTCTAGCTCACTCATCCCTTGGCTGTGTCTGACCCGAGGGTGGTACAGTCATGATCAACCTCATTGAAACTAATGGAATTGGAGTCTCTAATGGGCTCTAGTGATGGGTTTGGTCAATCACCTAAAACATTTGCTGTAGTTAGAGTTTAGCAAGAATATTATGTTTCACATACCTTCCCATACTTTAAAATGACATGTGTTGCCTATAATAAAAAACATGTGTGTGGTTACCCACAAAGGCTTCATCTCTGTGTAGAGGTCACAGGATTTTTTTCATTTTAATCTTCCTGTGTCAACATTGTATCAAACATTTAGTTTAAGGGTACAACGAGGATTGTTCAGTTGTTTGTTCTACAAGGTAGTGCCGTGGATAGAGGGCTAAGGCTGAGATCAAAAAAGACCTGAGTTCAAATATGGCCTCAAATACTTACTAGCTGTGCGACCCTGGGCAAGTCACTTAACCCCGTTTGCCTCAGTTTCTTAATCTGTAAAATGGGAATAATAATAATACCTACCTCAGAGAGTTGTTTGAGGATCAAATTAAGTGACATTTGTGAAAAGTGCTTAGCATAGTACTTGGCACGTAGAAGGCACTCTATAAATTCTCGTTCCCTTCCCTCAGTCGACGGAGAGAAGAGAGGCACTTAACGAAGTTTTTTTGGGGACCAAGAATAGCTAGTTACAACCACTGCTTGTGAGGTTATGTCATCATAGATGGCTTGACAAAATGATGCCATCATGAGGATAATAATATCACCTACCTCAAGGGGTTGTTGTGAGGGTCACATAACGTGATAGTTGTAAAACCATTTAGCACAATGGCTGGTACATAGCAAGTGCTATCTAAATGTTGGCTATTATTATTATCATTTTTGAGGGCAGCTAGGTGGTGCAGTAGATAGAACACCAGGCCTAGAGTAAGGAAGACCTGGGTTCAAATCTAGCCTCAGACACTTATAGGTTGATTGACCCTGGGCAAGTCACTTAACCCTGTTTGTCTCAGTTTCCTCATCTGTAAATGAGCTGGAGAAGGAAATGGCAAACCACTCTAGCTTCCTTGCTAAGAAAACCCTAAGTGGGGTCATGAAGAGTTGGACACAACTCAATAGCAACAATAACAAATACTATTGTAATTATTATTAGAAATGGCAAACCACTCCAGAATCTTTGCCAAGAGAATCCCAAATGGGGTCATGAAGAGTTGGACACAACTGAACAACAACAATTATTATTATTGTTTTATGTGTGTATATATAACACACATATGTATGTGTGTTATATATACATAGATATTTTATATATAGTACAAGTAAACAAAGTCTCTATGTCTTTGTTTCAATTCTAATCAACAAGCATTTATTAAACACCTACTAAGTACAAGGCAATATTCTTTGGGCCAGGGATACAAAGACTAAAACAGGACTAAACAGCCCCTTCCTTGAAGGACCTTCCATTCTACTAAGGGGAAGCAAGTCCATAAGTAAATAAGAGTATATTTAAACTCATTTTAAAGTGGCAGGAGTATACTAATAACATGGTTTTTGGTGGGGGTTAGAGATGGAGGAGCAACCTTGTGTAGAAAGTGGTAACTGAGCTGATCCTTAGAAAGAAGTAGGAATTACCATCAGGGGAAGTGATGAAGAAGAGAGTCTCAGGCATGAGGCAAAAGCCTGTGCAAATGTAAAGAATTTTGTGCATAGGGAATAGAAAATGGGCTGGTTTAGCCAGAATATAGAGTATGTAAAAGAAAGTAATGTGGGAACATTCTGGAAAATAGGCTGAGTCCAAATTGGGGTTTAAATTCCAGGCAGAAGAGTTTATATTGTGTCCTAGAGACAACAGGCAGGCCACTGAAATTTCTTGATCAGGGGAATGATAAGGTCATACTTCTGTTTTAGGAAGAACAATCTGGCGGCTACACAGAGGGTGGATTAGAGAGGAAAGTAACTAGAATCAGGGAGGCCATATTGGATTCAGTTGTGAGAGGGGATGAGGACCTGAACCAGACTGGATGAGTAGATAAACTTTGTGCTTTGTTCTTCTTCAGTCAAAGGGTATTTTTGAAAACTTGTTGTGTGGAACCTGTTCCAAACAATTTGGATAAATATAAGAAAAGCAGAAAATAAATAAATGAAATAATTTTAAAAAATAAAGTCCTGTAGTTAGATAGCTTAATTGGAAAGGCAAAGCCTACACACAAAATAACTAGAGAATAATTACAAAACAAAATGTAAACCAGTGCTTTTATTAAAAATAAAAAAATAATGTTAACTCTCGCTTTTCTATCACCTGTGTTTTCCTTGTATTCCTCCTTTCCCATCCCAGGAAGACAACCCTTGGGACCAAGCTAAGCAAGCTCATTTTAACATAATAGAACTACTCAAGGTTAAGTTCTACAAGGAAACACAGAGCAAAGACATGCTTAGAGTGAAGTGTGAGTTCTTTAGGGAAGGCTTGTGGGGGGAGGCTGCATAATCTGGGCTGAATATTACTGTACCTTTAAATTCTGGATGTTCAACTCAATTTGTCTCTCTTTAAATTTGGGGTGAAATCATGATGGCTACTAAATAAGGCTTCCAGAGGCTCCTAATTGTAGAGGAACCAAATAAATGCAAGATAATAGGTTTCCATGTTTAATAATTGCCATATTAAAGAAGTCTCAGTGTATCTCTTACCTTTTGTTCTACAGCCATTTGTGACACTTTACCAGCCCCATCTCAATTGTCCCTGGATTTTTCCTATTATCTCATCAGGACTGGTTATTTTTAAACACTGTTATTTTGGTTAACTGCTCTTCCCCCATCTCACCTTAGCTGCTATTTTAGCAATTTTCCTATAAATGCCCAGCACTGGGTTCTTACTGTGTAACCTGTGTAGGAGAATGAGGGAAGGAGGGAGAAGGGAGGGGAGAGGAAAGAAAAGAAGAAGGAGGAAGAGAAATAAAAATTGCTATATAGAAAGCAGCAGAGGCGTCTTGAGGAATATACTCCAAATACTATTAGCAAGGCAAGAGGTTAGTGGAAAGCAGGAGGGAGCAAGCTGAATGAAAATGTCAGCTTTAAGGGGTGCTTCTATGCAGGTTTGCTGGGGTGGCTACTGGTGCCACTGCTGAGTGTATTTGCCATTTATGGGATTCGAGAGTGAGGTTCTTGAAATGACAAACTAATAAAAACAAGTGATGGGTGACTAATATTTTCACTGACTTCAGTGCTTTGTTTGCTGCTAGCTCTTCTCCCCCTTCTCTTCCCCCTCCTCAGCAATGACATCTTGCTATACCACGGACCAAGTGCTGCTTCAGCTCTTGGCCAAGAAATGAGACAGAAGATGGGCACAGAGATCATGGGGAAATATTTTTGATTGAGAGAAGGAGCAAAGAAATATTTGCCAGGGAAAATTCTATACATATATAAAGCAGCCTGACAGCCTTTGGGGTTTGGTATCTCCCCTCAGCTTTGGACTCAATAAAATGAGCCATTATATAGTCAGGACCATTTCTTTTGGACACAGACATTTGTGTGTCATAGTCAGAATTAGGTCAGCAATTGGGGTGGTGGTACCTGGGACACGAGCTACAAAGACAAAATTAAACATTTCCTTTATTCATTCCAAGGGGAATGTATTTGTTTTTCCATCTGAGCACAGTTACTTCTTTAACAACCTGGATGGAGCTGTTAAGCTATTGAGCCAGAAAACAAAGATTTATTGAATGTCTGCTATGGACAAGTCAGTTGCTCCTTAGTGATTCTGCAGAGGGAGAAACTATTCACCTTAAAGATGAGTGTAGTGTTCACACACTGCTGGCAGCCACACACCCGAGGGCAGGCTGTCTTATTTGGACTCTCTCTCTCTCTCTCTCTCTCCCCCTCCCTTCCTCCCTCCCTCTCCCCCTCTCTCCCCTTCCTCCCTCCTTCACTCTTGTCCTCCCCTTCCTCTTCCTCTCCCTCTATCTTTCTCCTTCTGCTTTATTAAAACCCTAACAACTAAACATGTTTAGTGATTATTTTCATTTATAAAGAATATATTTTATTAATTTTTTTTTGGTTTTGCATCACCTACACTTATCAATGCATCCCTCCCCCTCCTCCTTTCAGTGAGTCATCTACTACAACACAGAATAAAAAGAGAAAAAAAGAACAAACTAATGAACACATTAAAAAAAAAAAAGTCTGGCGTAATGTGAAGTATTCCATACTCACAGAAACCTCACTTCTGCAAAGACAAGGCCGGGGGGGGGGGGGGGGGGGGGGGGCCGAAAGGGGGAGGGGCGGAAGCATGTGATTCCTTCTCAAGTCTTTTCCTTGGTGGTGGTGGTGGGGTGGAACGGGGGCGGGGTATTTACATTTACATTTATTCCTCATACATTTCAGCCCATCAAGTATCATAATGCTGTTCCAGTTCCTCCCTCACAGTCCCTATCAGAATTCTTTGTCTATTCCTTCTCATTTTTGTTCATATGATAATTTGGCACAGTGTAGAGAACTAGCTTGAGATCCAGAAAGTTCTGGGTTCAAGTTCCACACTTGATACCAAGTCAATTGACTTTTCTGAGCTCTAGAGTGTTCACTAAGGTTAAAAGTTCTGGAGAAGGCACTGATCTGTGTTGCTAGAGGGAGTTCTCTGTATCGATGCAATCACAAACCCAGCCCCAGATAGTGGACAGTGGGTACTACCCCCTTCCTTTTGCTTTTTCTACTTTTCATTATTTAATAAAAGTCTTTCCATATTTCTTCACTTCCCTCGTATTTGTTACTGGATTATTGTATTCCATTAATGTGCCATAGTTTATCCATTTCCCTAATGTTGGATGCTGAGGTTTTTTTTTTTCCAGTTTTTGTTTGTTTGTTTGTTTTTTGCAATTTCATACAATGCTGCTATAAAACCCTTTCAACAAATCATTCTTTTTTGTTCTATTTGACTGGGCTATTCAGACCTGGTTCATTCTTAAAGCAAGACTTCACTCATAAACACTTATCAGCACCATGTAGTACATTCTCAATGGCTCTCAGAGAATTGGATGGGGGTGGGGAGAGCAAGGGTCTGTATCATAGAGGAAATATACACAGATGCAACTATAAGGTAAGGAGGCTGGTTTTCGCAGGTGGCCTATGGAGTCAGGCTTGTTGCTGAGCAGAAACTGCTTAAATGTGTGCATTTCCTTCCTCTTAGGACATTTTAGTATGGACTCCTTTGCTTCTTCAGGTACATAGTAGATAAAGGCACCAAGGCTGAGATATTAGATTTAAGTAATAAAAATGATGGTCATGGAGAAGAAAATTTTCTTCCATACTATTCTTTCATTTGAGATAGAATAGAAATTAATTGTGGAGCTGGAAGAGACCTTAGAGATTATTTGGGTCAAATCCCTCAATTTTAGGGATAAGGAAACTGAGATCTGAAGAGGCTAAATGACTTATTAGTGAGCTGGGACTAGTATTTAGGTTTCCTAGTTCCAAGTCCAGAGGTGTTTCCTTTATGTTACATTGTTGGGTCATCAAAAGAGGGGAGGCAGTGATATAGATAATAATAGTTAATCTGAGGGCAGCTACAGTAGACAGGAGTGGCACAGTAGTTAGAGTGCCAGGCCCTTGAGTCAGGAGGACCTGAGTTCAAATGTGACTTCAGATACTTACTAGCTGTGTGACCCAGGGGAAGCTCCTTAACCCAGTTTGCCTCAATTTCCTCATCTATAAAATGAGCTGGGAAGGAAATGGCAAACCACTCCAGTATCTTTGCCAAGAAACCTCCAGATGGGGTCTTAAAGAGTTGGACACAACTGAAACAAATGTACAGCCGTTAATCTAGAGTATTTGCTCTGTGTTAGTTTGACAACTATGTGAAAGAAATTACTAAGTCATAATTTAGAAGGAAGCCTGATCTGAAATGGGAAAGAACACTGTTTCCTGCATTTCCTAGATGCTGCAAGATCATGCATAGACTCCTGAGCATGTCTGATGCCTCCATGTGGATTCTCAGGGATGGGTCTCATTTATGCTTCATATACCCTGCTTTTCCATTATGAAAGAAGGTCAAGGGGAAAAAGCATGGGAGGAAGGCAAAATAGCTCCTTAGATACTGTTGTCTGTACTCAGTTGGTATTTTCAAAAATGTGGGGATTTTTAAGACCATAGGGAGCAGGGACAGGCCAAATAGACTGCGGGATAGAGACATTTCTAACTCAACTCTGCAGTTAATTAACAGCCTAAGGGAGGAAAATAAAGGCAAAAAGAAATGAAAAAAAAATCATTAAACCACAAGCTCAGGGTCAAGTATTGTGCTTGTTGCAGTAGGAGATAATTATGATAATTAGAGCCAGTGAACATGGATAATGCCAGCCCGTGAAAGACGTGGTATGAAGTTAGCATTCCTGTCCACGAATGGCCCACAGCCCCTAAATTTCTGCTTTCAAAAAAGATAGGTGATTATAATCGCCTTATATCTATAGTATATAGCTAAATCATTTTTAGATATAGATATAACATTAAATATTTGTGTGTGTGTCCACATATCTACTATGTGCCATGAACTGTGTAAAGTTATTATTTCATTTGGTACAGTTATTATCTCATTTGGTCCTCATAACAGCCTTGGGAAGTAAGTGCTATTATTATGCACATCTTTCAAATGAGGAAACTGAGGACAACAGAGGTTAAATGACTTGCCTGGGGTCACAGTTACTAATTGTTTGAGGCCAGACTTGAACTTAGATCTTCCTGACTCCAGGTGCAGTGATCTACTAGCCTGCTAAGTCTTCTTTTTTCCAGGGTAACCATGCCTAATTCCTTCAGTGAATCCTTATATGGGGTGCTCAGGGTGGACTAGCACTTGGTGTGAGGGCTTGCTAAGCCCCTTTCAGGAATGCTCATCTACCTCTGGTGTCCACCTTTCACTCAATCCTCATCCTTGGCTCCAAAAAGTTGTAGTATGTATACCCCAGTAGCTCAACCATGTTGAGGGTAACCGATAGGCCTCAAACCCATTGGGGCATTAGGTGGACATCTACACAGGCATGTGGTATTCCTCTGTGGAATGGGCAGAAGAGAACAATTTGTTCCAATGGCCATGAAGGTGACTGAAGCAGGAGCTGTAGAGCACTTAGAGCTTGGTCAGACATTGAAGACACCAAAGTCATCCACTGCCTCCCAGGCCATCACGTCATCCTGACTTTTGTCTTGCCAGTAGACTTCAATGTCTGCAAGAGAGAGTGAGGCTGATGACTTTGTGCAACTCTGTCTCACTTAAATCCAATTCACACACAAGGCAAGACATCACCCTGAAATGTCATTGGTCCTCTTCAAAAACAAAGGACAAACCACAACAAACAACATGCCATGATCTATAGTTCCTTTTTTCTCCTCCTAATATTTTTCTTCCTTCTTTCCTTCCTTCTTCCTTTCCTCCCTTCCTCTTTCTTCTCTTCTCTTCTCTTTCTTTCTCTCTTCTGTTCTCTTCTCTTCTTTTCCCTTCAGCACAGAAGCTTTGATCTGCCATATTTCCAGCCTGGACTGGTTTGCCCTAACACGGGCAACCTTGTGGTCACACCACATTAATGTTGAACTTAGTGCAAACGCTCCTTGGGTTTAGCCCATAGTAATGGAGAAATTGTAATTGTCAGCTTTCTTGGCTGCAAGGATTGCAGATGTGGGCAACCAAGTTGGGGTGGAGTTTCTTTGGATCTCTCACTTGGGTCCTTGGTGCAATCCAAAGACTCCACTGGCACCTTTTTGTCTACCTATGGTTCACCCAAAAGCATGTATGCACACCCATAGTCATGTGTGTGGTTATGGCCAGCTGTATTTCACAGGCCATGTGATAGGAGCCCTCTTGCTGCAGAAGGACTGTCCAGAATATAGAACCCAGCTCTAGGGATCCCAGCAGCTACAGGTGCTACTACCACTACTTCCTGTTTCACTTCCCACTTATTTCCATTCTCCATTTCTGCAAGGCTCCAGAAGAGTACAAAGAAGGATTCATGTCTAGTGCTTGGGTTATCCTGTAGTCCACAGCCCCTCAAAGATCCTCTTCCAGGCTCTTTCTGTAGTGCTTCCTGGCTTGCTCTGGTGAGGCTTCTGCTTGATAGAACCCAATTCCCCTGAGGGTCAGGCAAACTTTCTGCCCTCCTCCTTCCTACCCCTGGGAATCTAACCTAACACAACAGGAAAAACAACTCCTTTTTTTTTTTCCTTTTTCATTTGTTTGGCCACTTTGCTTTCTAGGACTTCAGTTAGTGTGGTCAAAGAACGTAAAAAAAAAAAAATAAAGGGAGCATTTCTGGTCATTAGTCCTTAAAACTTTATCATTTGGCAAAGTGTATACTTAGGAGAGAAGGGTCCATTGGGAAAGATTTTTTTTATTTTTAGTTTTTTGCTTTTAGGTAGTTGGGGTTAAGTGACTTGCCCAGGGTCACACAGCTAGTGTCAAGTGTTTGGTATGAGGCTGCATTTGAACTCAGGTCCTCCTGACTTCAGGACCAGTGCTCTATCCACTGCGCCACCTAGCTGCCCCAGGAAATATTTTTTTTTTTTACCAAAAAGATGAAGCTAAAAATTTTACGTGAAAAATATTTTTATGGATACTTATGGTATCTCTCATTTGACTATAGGCTCCTTAAGAGTAGAGATTGTTTCATTCCTCATTAATGTATGCACAGTGCCTGGTATATCGTAGGAACTTAATAAATATTCATTGATCTCTTTTAAAGAAAGGGAAGGGTTTGAATAAAGGAAGTCCTCTGTAAGTTCCTATTTTTTTTTATAAATTCTTTATTTTTTTATTTTTAACATGTGTTTTTAAAGCTTTTAGAACATGTGCTTTAAAGCTTTAAAGCTTTTAAATTTTCTCCTTTCCCCTCCCCCCTCCCCCCCTCCCCACCCACCCGGCGCGATATGCCTTTCCAGCCTATCTTTGGCTGAAAATTCGTTTCTCTCTGTCTTTTTGTGGGTTCTGCTGCTTTAGAGTTTGTTTAGAGCCATTTTTATAGGTAGTTGGAGGGGTTTGGGAGAGAGCTCAAGACAGTCACTGCTTTCCCTCCGCCATCTTGGCTCCGCCCCCTGTAATTTCCTATTTTTAAAGTAGAGTTTGGTTAATTTTTTAAAAAATGTTTTCATTTAATAAAAATAACTCTTTTATAATTGAGTATTCAATTAATGCTCATCTTAAAATAAGATAACGATTCCCAGGTTCCCTCACTAATGAAATGTGCCATTTGTGTTTATGTGCATGAGCCTAGAGGGCAAAAGCCAGAAGCACCAGTCCCAGTAATAGAGGTGGGAAGGCACAACTGAGCAAGTCTGGCTCTCCAGCCAAGAACAAAGCTTGGGAAGGAAAGCAGAGGGGAATCTGGAGTTCTGATAAATCTTTTCCCATTTACACACCAACAAACAGTAAGAATAAAGCTTAGCCACTGGAAATCGGGTCCAGGTTGGTAGCTAACAAGGATATCAAAATGAGCAGGAAAGGGAATGAGGCACAATGAGAAGTACCTTTAAATATTACTTTTTTGTAAATGTATATCATTTTGATGCCACAAAGTGTCTCTTTATGTTGAAATTTAGGTATTTATTTGATGACGAGTCAAGTTGCTGGTGTCACAGTGACAGCCCAAAGCAGATGATCACTTGCAGAAGGCATTGTTTTCTCCTTTTGCCTAATGCTTGCAAACACCTTGTCCTGACTTTGATTAGGTTTGTTGTTGTTCAGTTGTTTCAGTCGTATCTGACTCTTAATGATTCCATTTTGGATTTTCTTGGCAAAGATACTGGAGTGGTTTGCCATTTCCTTCTCCAGCTCATTTTACAGATGAGGAAACTGAGGCAAACAGGGTTAAGTGACTTGCCCAGAGTCACACAGCTAGTACAAGTGTCTGAGGCCAGATTTGAACTCAGGAAAATGAGTCTTCCTGACTGCAGGACCAGCGTTTTATCCACTGAGGCACCTAACTGCCCCCTGATTAGGACATACCTACTTTTATAAGACATTCTGGAAATTCGTAACTTGCCCTAGATGTTAAATTTTTCCCATGTGTTCCTCAGTAGATAGTGCTAATGGCAACAGCAACAACAACAATAATAACAATTAATAATAATAATAATAATAGCATTTATTTAGAGCTTACTACATGCCAGGCACTATGCTAAATGCTTTACAAATATCATCACATTCTAATTCTCACAACAACCCTGAGAAATGGGTGCTATCATTTAATTATCCCCATTTTACAGGTGAGGAAATTGAGTCAGATGGAGGTTAAATAACTTGCTCAGGGTTTCACAGTTAGTAAGGTTCTGAAATGAAATCTGAACTCAGTTCTCCCTAAATATCAGGCCCAGCACCCTATCTATTCTGCCACCAAGTTAGCTGTATAACTCTTAGATACACTCCAGAGTATCTGCCATGTGTTTAATTCAGGAATAGGAAAACAGGATAAACAATGAAGCAGAATCTTCATACTCTATGCAAGAGGCCTGGGACTAGAATAGACCAGGCCCTATAGCCTGCAAGACAAAATCAAAGGTTGCCTGGGAAAACTGCCCAGAAATAAGATAAGTCTTCTAGGAGGTTTATATTAGCGGAGACCCAAAAACCTCAACCTTTCCTTCCTATCCTTGGTACAACCCATGTGTCCATAAACATGAACTATTTGGGTTAATTACTAACATGTGTTTAGAAGAATACTTCATACACACTATCTTCATGTCCTTAATTAGCATCATGAAGAGTCTCAAAATGTTTGCACAAGGCCAGGAGTAAGGATCCAGAATGAGAGGGGATTAGAAGTATTCAGTAGGATATTTTCTTCACTTTTGGCTAATAGAAAAATGGCATTGTTGTTGTTGTTCAGACTTTTTCAGTTGTGTCTGGCTCTTCATGACCTCAATTGGGATTTTCATGCCAAAGATGCTGGAGTGATTTGCCATTTCCTTCTCCAGCTCATTTTATAGATGAGAAAACTGAGGCAAACAGGCTTAAGTGACTTGCCCAGGGTCACACAGCTAGTAAGTGTCTGAGGCCAGATTTGAACTTGGAAAGACAAGTCTTCCAGACTGCAGGTCCAGCACTCTATCCATTGTGCCAAAATGAACATTAGCCAGTCTATTTGGTAGCTTGTTTGTTAAATATTAGCCCATTGTTGAACATTAATTATAAAACTGTCATATTTCATATGCATTGACTACATAGTCATATATAAAATACATAAATATAAAATAAAATATTTAAATAAAATTATTTCTGTCTTTTCCTTTTTGCCAAATGCTTAATGTCTCCATTGTACAGAAGGTACAATGTAGCAAAAAGAATACTAGATTTGTAGCTAATCAATCAATCCATCAATCCATCAAGCAATCAATAAACATTTATTAAGCTGGTTCTGCTACACACTACCAGAGCGACATTGGGCAAGACAATTCACGTTTATGGACCTGGGTTCTTTCATCCATAAAATGAGGAGATTAAACTAGATGACCTATAAATTCTCTCCCAGCTCGAAATCCTTTGCTCCAGTGTCCCATGCACATTAAATCAAAGAAAGGCCTGTTATGTTTTTGCCTGTAAATTTTCGAAGGAATTCATCATCATTACCATCATCATCAACAAGCATTTATTGAGTACTCAGTCAAGATTTGTTGTACCTATGCAATGCCATAGGTACGCTACTTCACAAAGCAACTTACCTTAGGTTGTTCTTGAATATCAGTCAACTCAGTTCACATTTTTCAAGGAAATACTACATACAAAGCATTGTGCCAGCCCCTGCATGGGAAATAAAGATTAATAAAATACTATCCCTGACACCAAAGAGTTTATAATTTCACTGGAGGTGGGGAGGAATGGTGTAAGGGGAGAGAGCAAATCTAAAAATAATTTAGCTACAAGTTAGAATATGATGAGACATAATTCCAAGCGATCACAGAAGAGAATGTTAAGATTTGATTGAGGGGATTGAGGGAGGTTCTGGGAAGGGAATGGCTTCTGAGTTTGGTCTTAAAGATGATACTTCTTTCAGTGGAAATGGATTTAGGGTGTCATTCTAAGTCAAGGAAACAGTATACAAAACAGACAAGACAGAAAAAATGAGCAATCTCAGCAAACATGCAATAGTTCTGGGTTTGCTGACATGGTGGTTAGCCATGGCATATGAGCTACAGAGATAGGTAAAGTGGATGAGATGAAATATTCCTCATTATTCTATTTGAAACTTTCATTACAGTGTTTATGATGAGGCAGGGTAGTAGTAGAAAGAATATTGGATCTGATCCTTGGATTAACGGACAGAACATCTGCCACCATGTGATACGTAAATCCTTTCCAGGTTCATAGGAAACACCAGAGCTTGTGCTCCTCAGATGTAATCTCCAAGAATCCAGGGTCACCTTTATGCTATAGAAAAAATTAGTATAATGATGTGGTTTCTGGGGAGAAGTAGGAGGACTTTTTCTAGCCCCACCAGTTAATTTATTCACCCCATTTAGTTTCGCTCCTGAAATAATTTGTATAGATCAGGAGTCTGATGAGTATTGAAAGTAATCTTCTTACCATAGCTCCAGCAAACTCCTAGGCATTTTTTCCTAGGAGGAATTTCTAGATGACTTACTGGTACCTAGAGGTATGATAGGAGTTAAAAGGAATTTCATGATCATAATTCAAGTAGGAGTTTAAACTGAAGTAGTCTGAGGGACCACAGAAGATTAAGATCTTTAAAAGATAGACTCACAGTGCTGAAGACCTTCCTTAAGTCTGAAAATTTATTTAAAAGTACCAAAGAGCAATTGGGGTTATGGTGTTTGATGACATCTTCCTCTGCTAGCCATACATGTCCCAGGCTTCTATCCCCTTCCCCACCGATAGTGTGAAAATTCAGAGTGAGTGCCTATGTATAAATAGGGGAGAGGAGGACAAATTTCTTGTCACTTATTTTTGGTATGCTGTTTAATTAAATGTCTTTTGCTTTGAGCTACTATGTTTACTGGTTGGTTGGCAAAAGAAACACATCAGTAGGGGCTTATTAGCTATAGTTTTGAGTGGATATTGACCAATAATGTGCTTGGAATCATGAGCAGGTTTTTGTTGTTGTTGTTTTTTTGTTTTGTTTAGGCAATGGAGTTAAGTGACTTGCCCAGGGTCACACAGCTAGTAAGTGTTATTTGTCTGAGGCTGGATTTGAACTCAGGTCCTCCTGAATTCAGGGCCAGTGCTCTATCCACTGTGCCACCTAGCTGCCTTTCATAAATAGTTTTCAGGGGCCTTATGTAGGAGAGGGGCCTTGGGTACTATCGAAGCATCAGAAAAGGATTTTAACAGAGAATAGTGTCATCAAAAATGATAAATCAAAGACATAATTTCCTTCCTTCACTCCACTCTAACCTAGCACTCCTCAGAACCTCATTTGCTGGTGTTTCTTTCCATTTACTATTTCTCTTTTCTGTGATCTGAATTGACTTTCTGCTGAAAAGGAAATTCTCTACATAGAGGACAGACAAATGGAAAATTTCTATCAAGATCACAAAACAGTGCTGGAGAGAAATACATTGTCATGTAGGACAACTTTAATGCCATTTCTGGACAGAGAATCAATAATAAATATATCAGAAATTCAGAAGAAGGAAGTGCAATAAACAAAGATTGTGGTTAGCTGCATTTGTCCACTGTAATATTATACCCCCCATTCTCATATTGTCTTCTTCTCATGCCTCAGCTCACACCATCCTTTCTTCTTGCAATGAATGGATAGTCTGTCCTTTCTCTATCAGGTAAGGTTTCTTGTTCTGAAGATGGCCCTTCCAGCTCACAATCTTTGATCCAATGACCACATTCCTTGACTTTTCCCAAACTCACACTGCTCTCCCACCTCAGAATGCTGACAGTGATTGCTCCTTTCTCAGATTTCTCATAGCTTTTTGCCTGGTCTTCTTTTCACTTATCAAACTCTCCTTTGAATCATAGTTATTTATGTGCATATTGTTTTGCCCCCCTTTTTGACTGTAAAATCCTTGGGATAAAGTTCAATCATATCTATTTTTATATTCCTGTCACAGAATCCTGCAAATAATGCTTAATAAAAGTTTGTTGAATTGGATTGAATGTCATGAGCACATTTCTAGAAGGTGAAGAATCACCTGTAGGCATGGTGGGAAGATATATATTTTGGGAAGATATATAAGTGAATTTATGTCTTCCTCAGTGACATGAGATGTTTTTCCTCTGATATATCTGTCATTGAAGCAAGAAATATTTGCAACAGATTGAAATGTTGGCCTCTCAGAATGACAGTTGTCCTAGACATTGCAAAAGAAAATTGAATAAACAAAGCTCCAAGTTTCCACTGAGAATATTGTCTTTATGCAGAAATATTAACTGGCACTAAGGCTGGAAATTTTTCATTTTAAAGAAGAAGAGGAATCAGTGAAGACAATGAGAATCTCATAAAAAAATTAGCCTCAGCTACCAATGGATGAGATGAAAGAATTTTCCCAGTGCAGAAAAGGAGAATCAGTTAGGTTACACAACAGATGATGGCAAGAAGAGCACAGGTGTAAGCATAAGAGAAGGTTGAGAGGGAACGTTACAAAAATCTGTGCTAGGAAATTAGAGCTGGCCTGCATAGGAATGGTGAAGAATGCAGAGGAATTTGCCTGAAAGAAACAACTGAGGTAAAGCAGAGACTGAAGAAGGAAAAATGGGATCCCAGGGGTCAGCAATAGAAGTGTAGCATTATGGGTGGTGTTAGAAGACAAGAATGGCTAGTGTCCTGCAGATCCCCCACGAGTGAACGTCATCTGTAAAAATACTACCATGTCTCTTGTCTTCATTTAAAATGCCAAGTACCCACATACCAACTGTGGAAAAATTCTGTATGCCTTGTGAGACAGATTTGCAGCAGCAGATAAAGGTATACAAGGTAGAAATGACTAGGAAATGATAGGATTCATCTTGAATACCTAGAAATGAATGTAGAATTCTAAAAGGCACCCAGGGAGAGGAGGCCATGCATCGGCTTGCATGAAATTTGTCCCCCAGGCTTCAGATGTGTCAAGGACTGTCTTGTTTCTGAAAAAAGGGCAACCTAGGAAATCTCAGTGATGATTATTACTTTCTTGTCCTTTTGAAATCTACCTACCTCTTCATTTGCAGGCAGCTCTCCTGAATTGAGGAGATAGAGAGTTCCACTAGGCAGGAACCTGTTATTTTTATATGCCACGTTCTCAGCCACAGGTGACATACACATACCACGACAATGTCAAAGAACGTCAAGGAAAAAGTCAAAGTTGATTAAGTCTCCATGTACTGGGCACTGGAGGATTACAAAAAGATATCTGACTTAGTGGAAACATAAGTTCAGGGTGGGAAAGGACCTCAGAAGCCATGAGTTCTCCCTCATCCAGCTTCTACTTGAAGACCTTCATCAATGAAGAAGAAGAAGAAGATCTAGTTTGGAATCTTGGCTCTGACATCAGTGTGACCATTTTTGTTTGGTCGTTTTAATAGTGTCTGACTCTTTGGACCCCATTTTGGGCTTTTATTGGCAAGGATACTGAAGTGGTTTACCTTTTCCTTCTCCAGCTCATTTTACAGATGAGAAAAGTGAGGCAAACAGGGTTAAATGACTTCCCCAGGGTTACACAGCTAGTAAGGGTCTGAAGACAGATTTGAACTTGGTCTCCCTGATTCCAAGCTCAGTGTTCTATCCATTCCTCCACCTAGCTTCCCTAATGTGACCATAGGCAAGTCATTTTTTAAAAAAAATTCTTTCTGGGGCAGCTAGATGATGCAGTGGACAGAGCACCGGCCCTGAAGTCAGGAAGATCTGAGTTCAAATCCGGCCTCAGACCAAACACTTGATACTTATTAGCCGTGTGACCCTGGGTAAGTCACGTAACCCCAATTGCCTAAAAACAAAAAAAAATCTTTCTGTGCCTCAGTTTCCTCATCTGTAACATGGAGATGATAGTCCTTGTACTATCTACCTCATAGGACTATTGTAAGGAAAACACCTAAGCATATGCTATATAAAAGTGAATTTTTTTTTATTATTAGAAAACTTTTGTTTTTTCTGTTCTTGGGCCCCTTTAAGGAGTAGCAACAATGAATACGTTCTATGACGGTGGAGTAAATCCAGCAGATGTCCACATTCCTGAGGAGATAAGCCCCAAACGCTGAGCTGAAATTAAGGTGTTCACAGACCTGTTTCAGATCATTAGCCAAAAGGAGTTGGCAAAGGGAAGCAGTCCCCTGAAACTCTTCAAGGCTCCTTTTGAGGTGTTGCTTTGGGGATGTGGGAAGAGGGAAATCAAGCTGGATAGAAAACACCTCCTGATTTGCTTTTGTAGAAAATGGCATTCATCCTAGAGCTCCAAGAAAAGCTCCAACAGCTGCAGAGGGTGTCCAAGCTGATCAGCATGGAAATGAGCTTTAATAAAGCAAAGTTGACATGCAGCAAATATTTCCTGCAAGTCTAGTGCGTACAGACAGACAGGTGATCAAGAGGGTGCTGGTAGATGTTTCTCTTGTCTCTAGTTCCAGCACAGTAGCAGGAAGGATAGAGAGGGATCAAAAAGATGTTAAGTGTTCAGAATTCTTGTTAGCTTATAGTAATTAGCTCCCATAGAGATATTTATCACCTCTATGCAGTTAAGCTGCTATGTACTTGTTCATCTCTCATGCTTCTCCTGAGCTTCAGTTTTGAATCTCCAGCTGCTTCCTGGACATCTCCAACTTCAGGTCCCATAGACACCTCACACTCAACATATCCAAAATAGAAACCACCATATTTTCCCTTAAAACCGCAATTCTGTTGAGGGAACTATTATCATCTCAGTAAAATGCAAAGTTTCAACCTAGGAATTATTAAACTTTCCTATGAGTTACTATTTCCTGGTTATCTACAATACTCTTTTCTTGCCCTTAATTTAAGGAGTTTCATGTAAAGAAAATTATTGTTTTTACATATTGGTTATTTCTTTTAAGAGTATGGAAACCTGGACCATTCCATGTGGCTTCTAGCAGTACTGATTGAGGAGCTATCTAGTTGTGAATTCTTTAATTTGGTGCAGTAAAGTTTTTTTCATCTTTTTTCTTTTTAAAAATTTCTTCACTTTTTCTCATATTCTGCATCCATTTAGTTGCCAAGTCTATACTAAGCACTTTACAATATTATTGCATTCAATTTTCACAAAAGCCCTGGGAAATAGATGTTTTTATTCTCCCCATTTTACAGTTAAGGAAACTGAGACAAACAGAGGTTAAGTGAACTTGTCCAGAGTCACACAGCTAGTAAGTGTCTGAGGTCACATTCGAACTCAGGTCTTCCTGACTATAGGACCAGTGCTCTCTATTCACCTAGCTGTCATAAAGAGATTCAGAAAGAGAAAAGCCTTACCTTACAGATTAGCCAATGGATCAAGAGGCAGTGTGAAGAGCTTTAGAATCAGAAGAGTTGGGTTCAAATCCTGATTTTGCAACACACTAGTTAGGTGATCTTAGAAAAACTTTGATGGCCTTCAGTTTCAACCAGCAATGATCACCCCTCCTTTGGACCTCATCGGTTGTGTTAATCCCTTTAAACAAAGATTCCCCATCTACAAAATGAAGAGGTTAGAGAGATGAGTATTGTAGTGAATAGAGTATTTTAACTAAAGGCAGAAAGACCAATACAATTTCTGCCTCAGACCCTCAATAGTTGGGTAACTCTGGGCAAGTGATTTTAATCTTTTTCAGTGTCAGTTTCCTTATCTGTAAAATGGGAATAATAATAATAGTACCTACCTCACAGGGTTGTTGTGAGGCTCAAATGAGATAATTGCTTTGCAAACCTTAAAATGCTACAAAAAAAGTATTGTTGTTGTTGTTGTTAGTCTCTGAGATCCTTTCCAGTTCTAAATCTATGATCCTAGGATTTGTGACCCTTTGAAGGTCAAACAGTACTGATCATCCACTGAGATTGGACAGAAATGACTCTGGGAAGAATATAGTGATTCCAGAAGAAGCCACAGTGGCAAATGACGGAGAAGCCAGTGTCCTACCTGAGGTCAGAGCCTTTGGAAGAAATGACCACTAGCGGCCCTGAGCAGCACATGCTCCAGTGTGTGACTGGCAGGGCAGTACCTTCTGTTCCTTAAAGGGGCAGGCCTGTCAGAGACTATCATCCATGCAGTGAATTATGTGAGATTCTGAGAACATCCAGGTTGAAAGGCAGAACAGTTGGTCTTCCAGAGACTGTGCTAGGATGCAATTGTCCATAATTTTGTGGATGTATCTAGGAGTCTTGATGTTCAAGATTGAGTAGACACAGACAGGCTTGCTATAACCAGTGTAGAGGTGCAACCCAAGAGCTACTAAACCCTGAACAGCTTGGAAGACCACGTCCCAACATCACTGGGGATATGAGCCAGGCTTAAACAGGCAGGATTGCTAGCATAAAGCTTTTCCTATTGCCTGTGGAAAACAACAGTTTCCTGTGGAAATTGACTACTCTAAAATGCAGTGATATGGTACTCTGAAACCCTAGAAGTTCTCCTATGACCCTTCTACTGCTAAGAGGATTGTCAACAATGGTCACTCTTTCAACGTTGTGTTTGATGATTCCACTGATAGATTAGTACTATGTGGAGGACCCGTGATTGGGAACTACAGTTGGATTCAATTTCATTTTCCCTGGGGCTCCAATGGGAACCAGAGCTCTGAGCACTTTTTGGATGGAAAGCAACATGCAGCTGAGCTTCATTTGGTTCATTGAAATACAAAGTATGAGAGTTTCAGGGTTGGTGTGAACAAGGATGATGGACTGGCTGTTGTTGGAATCTTTTTAGAGATGGGAACTGCTAAACCAAGGCTTCAAAAAGTCATTGATGTTCTGAGTAAAATTCAAACAAAGGGTGAAGAGTCAGTCTTCACTGACTTCAACCCGACTTGTCTTCTTCCCAAGTCCTTGGAATTTTATACTTATCAGGACTCACTGACCACTCCTTCTCTCTTGGAATGTGTGATCTGGATTGTCTTACAAGAGTACATCTGTCTGAGCCAGGAACAGATGGCAAAATTCTACAGCCTTTACTTCACTTCTGCTGGTGAAAGTCCTTCAAAACACATGGTGTGCAACTGGTACCCCACTCAGCCCCTTCTCTGGCAGGACAATTAGAGGATTTTTCAATTGTTGATGTCTGACAGAAATGACCCTCTAGCTAAGCACAAATAAATCTATACACTGGCAGCATCTCTACTAGTCTCAATCCTTTTGTAACTGTACCTGATATTCTTTCTCATAAAACATTAAAAAGTTGGAGACCAACTTAAAATGTTCTTACTGTGTGAACCCAATAACCTACAAGTACAGACCTATGTGCAATGTGCTTGGCAAGGTGACATTGACCTGGTGCTTTGGTCATAGCAATGCTTTTGTGACAAGCAACCAAAGATAAGGAATAGTAGAATTGTTCCTCCCTTCCTGCGTAAGAGGGCAGGAGTGTCTAGAGCTGTAAACCCTAGAGCTGTTTTTAAAATGTAGCAAAGCAGAAAAGTTTAAGCCAAACTTCCAATAAATGATTAAATTGCATCAATATAAACTGTAAGAAGGCAAAATTAATAATCATAATTCTAAGAGGTTACATTTAAGATATTGAAATATAATTTTTAAAAATTCTTACATGTTTGTAGTCACGTAATCTTTAAACAGGGATGATGTTTTTGTGAATTTTGAATTAAGTATTATCTATAAAAATATTTTAATTATAATTATAATACAGATTATATTTCCATTCAGAGAACATATACCATAACTTAAAGAAAAAAATTAATATTCTATTTTAGATATATAGGCTAATAAAATAGATAATTATATTTTTAAAAAAAGATTGAGTAGATACAATATACTATTTTGGTTAGTGATTGAGTGAGCCCTGAGCAGAGTAGTGTAAGTGAGGGGGAGACAGAGAAAAGGGAAGGTAGCTGGGCACCTTGAATGGGGGAGCATGAGGGACTGCACAGGAGTATTAAGGCCCCGTGAAAACTGTGTACCTACAGTACTGTAGTGGTGTCCATCTCAAATAGTAACTAGAGCTCTGTGAGTCAGAATATTGACTTAGAAAACCACAAATTAACATTATCTACATTGTATCATATTTTTATTTATTTTGTTAAACATTTCCCAGTTACATTTTAATTTAGTTCTATTTGTGCTCAGGTTTGGCTGGCTGCTTGCAGGCCTCCAGTTTCACATCTTTGGTAGAGGAGAGAGAGTGTGGGAGGTCAGTGTTCTGATATTATGTCTGTGAGCCAGAACCTATGGGGGAGGGGAGGCAGAGACAAAATATTGTGTGAACCTATTCTGGGTATCTTAAGAAATTATGTGCTAGTCCTCTCTCATAAAGCAATACTAGTTTGGGAAAACTTGATAAAAGGCAGCTTCATCATCCTTCTGTATGTAGCCTGTCTAAGCTCTGACGATCCTAACTTCTACCCACATAGGATTGTGTTCCCAGAGCTAGCCTGGTTACATCTCTCCTTCAGAATTCTCATGGTATCCCCTAAGGAGTCAGAGATAATTCTTTAATGCCATAGGTCTAAGACCCCACTGGTGTGCTTCCCCCAAGATTATCAGATGAGAATTAGTCAAGTAGTCTTTGGTAGTTTTTTTTTTGTTTGTTTTTGTTTTTTTAAGAAAGTAGTATTAAGGCAGTTAGGTGGTGCAGTGGATAGAATGCCAGGCCTAGAGTCAGAACAGCTCTTATTCCTGAGTTCAAATCCAGCCTCAGACACCTACTGGCTGTATGATGCTGAGCAAGTCAGTTAACCCTATTTGCCTCAGTTTCCACATATGTAAAATTAACCAGAGAAGGAAATGGCAAACCACTCCAGTATCTTTGCCAAGGAAAACCCCAAAAGGGGTCACAAAAAGTCAGACATGACTGAAAACCAACTAAATAACAACTATTTTTTTTACAAAAATGGTTCAATATGAACGGTTGCTACAAAACATCACCAAAGGTCTATGACATATTTTCCTGCAATACATGGGGAAAATGGACTCAGGTTTAGAAAGCATTAAGTGGCAACAGGGTAACATAATTCCTGGTTACTGGGAGTCATTTTCTTCAATTTGTGGGATATTCAAGAAGTTACCCCCTTAGGCATAATATGGTCTCTCCTAATAGAACCATGAACGCAGTCCGTCATTGGCTCCCAGTGAGGCAGATGCTGCCTCTAAATGATCCAAAGATGATGTTTAAGACAGAGAGGGGAAGATGAGAGATCCAACATAGGTTTTCTGGATCCTTTGAAGGTAGATGATCCTCCTCTGCTTAAAGGCAAATGGAGGAAGAACTAGCTAAAGCCCAGGTCTCTCCTCTCCTAACCTCCTACCCCACCCCAAGACACTTCGTCCTCAGTGCTATGCCGGGAAACCACACTTGCTCCAGTTTCTGGAATAGCCTTTCTTTTTATGCAAGATCCAGAGGGTGCAATGAAGTCTCAAAGCCAATTGTCTCATGTCATTTGGTTTTATCAAATGACTTTCCAAGACTTTCCCACTTAGGAAGGTCTTTTGAGTGATTGCCTGACTGCTTAAGATGAAACTATCAGGCAAAAATGGGGTACTTGTAGATCTGAATGGCCCATTTCTAACATGTGAAGATGGAGTCTTAGAATGTGTAAGAGGGCCCAGTGATTGGGGGTATAAATGAAATTAGTGTTACAAGTATCACTGCGAGTCAGAGTGGAAAAGCAGGTCTGGTAAGAAGGGACCAGAACCCTGACACAGCAGAGTTGTTCATCTGGGCCTTCCTTCCAATACACATAAATAACCACCAGCAACAAACCACATGAGGTACCATGTGGTTAGAGCAGCTGTGCTTTGGTCCCATCATCTTGTATGTATAGACTCAGCTCATGATGCATCATGTAAAACCTCTAAAGTTCTTCAGAATATGATCCTCCCCTGATGAGATAATGCTATTAGATGCTTTGGAGAGTGGAACAATTACACAAATTTAAGAATTAAATTAAAATATGAATTGAATTAGGGTATTCAGTAAATTAAAAAAAAATAAGATCAGCATATCCAAAGGCAGGGATATTTCAGGGGATTTTATTTTTAGACAATCTGGTAAGTAGATTCCATTTTGTTCTCCTAGGTGAAAAGTCAAACACATGAATTTGTAACTTAAATACTTAGGGCTTAATGAGAGCTCAAGTGGCACTGGTGTTTGCACTTACTTAGCTTTATTGCCAGAATCAGATAATGATTGATAACCCTATCCCCCTTCTCTAAGGTAGGTTCAGTTTGGCTGCCTTGACGAAAGCAATGTCTTGGTCTCAGGGAGTTTGAGACTTCAAGCCCTATTGGCTAAACTTTCTTTCCTTTCCCCTAAAGGAGAAGAGGGGCAGCTAGACTGTACAGTGGCTAGAGCATTGGGCATAGAATCAAGAAGACTCATCTCCCTGAGTTCAAATCTGGCCTCAGACACTTACTGGCTTGTGTGATCCTGGGCAAATCATGTAACCCTGTTTGCCTCAGTTTCCTCATCTGTAAAATGAGCTAGAGAAGGAAATAGCAAACCACTCTATTATCTTTGCTAAGAAAATCCCAAATGTGGTAACAAGGAGTCAGACATAACTGAAAGAACTAAACAACAAAAAAGGGAAGAACTCCCTTCTAGCTATAATGATAGGGTGATAGAGAACCAGTTCTGAAAAATAAACTTTTAAGTTCTGAGATATCAGGCTATATATCTCTAGATTCAATCTCTAAGTTTCTGTTCTTCCTATCTATAGGGATTCAAAATTACTTGAAAATTAGGTTAAAAAAAAAGCAACTCATGTAGTCAGTAAGCCATGGGTTATATATTGACATAAATGCAAATTTTTGTTGCATTAAGGGATGAAGGGAGTTGGTCAGATAGGCACCTGTTCTGCAACTTAGGTGGCGCAGTAGATAAAGTGCTGGATTTGGAATCAAGAAGATTTCAGTTGAAACCTGGTCACTAGCTATGTGACCCTGGTTGAGTCACTTGACCCTGTTTACCTCAGTTTCCTCACTGTAAAATGAGCTGGAGAAAGAAATAGCAAGCCACTCCAGTATCTTTGTCAAGAAAACCCTAAAAGGGGTCACGAGGAGTTAGATGCTACTGAAAACAACTAAACAACAACTGCAATTTATAGTCCTAATAAATTACCTGAAACATCGAATTATTTCCTCAGAGTCACACAGCCATTATATATCAAAAAAGTAGAAATTGAACCCAGCTCCACCTCTCTGAGATCCACTATCCTCAGACTCCATGATACCTCTAAATACAAATGACAATGACATATATTAGGAATATTGAAGATAGAACATCTTTGATGGAGGGCAAGGCAGAGTAAAGTGACCAAAGGAATGCATATTATTGTGAGGGGGGAAGAATCTATTTAATCACAGAAATGCCCAAGCAGAATATTATACTGTCTTCTCAACTCCATTAAGAGAGCTCTCTTCACCTCCCTCATTGAGATTCCTAGGAATAGTGGAATGCTTGGTCTGGCCACCAGATGGCTCTCATCCTTTCCATTTTACATGATGGATCTAAAGTCACTGCACAGACCAAGTAAAAATGGCGTCAAAACATAAAGAAAAGAATTATTAAGATTTTTTTTTAAAGTGAAAGTTACCCTGTCATGGTGCCGTCATTGTGCCAAGCCATCCGTGACAATGTAAAAGCACAATCATTGGTTGTAGCTGGCCATTCTTATTCTCTGAGTAAACTTCATTAGTAGCTCCCTACTCTTTACTGATTAGGGGAAGGGAATGGAATAAGTATTTATATGGTGCCTAACATGTGCTGGGCACTGTGTTAAGCACTTTTTTTTTTTTTTACAAATATCATCTCATTTGAGCCTCACAACAACCCTTCAAGGTAGGTGTAATTATCATCCATTTTGTTGTTGATGAGTTGTTTTAGTCATGTCCAACTCTTCGAGACCCCATTTAGGGTTTTCTTGGCAAAAATACTGGAGTGGTTTGCCATTTCATTCTGCAGCTCCCAGTACAAATGAGGAAACTGAGGCAAACAGGATTAAGTGACTTGCTCAGGGTCACACCACTAGTGAGGCTAGATTTGAATTCAAGTCTTCCTCCCTCCAGGCCAGCACTCTATCCACTGTGCCACCAGCTGTATTATTTGATTGCTAAATAAATAGATAGCCAGTCCTCCTGAAATGCAGACACTACTTAGGTTATACTTTTACTCAAAGAAGAGAAAAAAGGAGGTAGCTGTCATTGTTTTTGACCCTTTGGACCAAAGCTTTCTGAGCCCTTGGCATGATTAGTCATTGATTTTCAGCAAATGGAAAACTCCTTTGAGACCAGGTGAAGCAGTATGTGTTGTATGTAAACTCTGTGTTTCACGGTTCCTCAGAGAGTCCTGACAACTCTCAGAATGAATAGGACGGATGACATGTTCTTGTCTTGTGCCTACTATACTCTGCTTGTGATTCAGTCACTCAGTCATGTCTGACTCAGCGGACCATTGGGTTTTCCTGGCAAAGATACTGCAGTGGTTTGCCATTTTCCTTTTCCAGAGAATCAAGATAAACAGAGGTTAAGTGACTTACCCAGGCTCACCCAGCTAGTAAGTATTCTGCCAATGCACCATATTTGACCCTAGGACTAGAAAATAAATATATGTCAATATAATCCTCATTACTTCCACTTCCTGATTTTGGCAAGTTAGTACATGATAAATCAGTCAGTGGAAAACCTCATGGCTGCCCCATTAGCAGACTTTTCAGGGTCTACTTTTTCAGGCCTAAAATCTGATCATTCCACTAATAATTAACATTCTAGTTCTGTCTTTTTGAGTTACTTAGCAGACTAATGCAGCCACCTCTGAAATATGACATCAAGCTTACCTCAGAGGTCCCCAAACCGGGCCAGGCTTTCTGGGGCAGTAATTTAAATTGTGACATGAGACTAGGGGAAACCCAGAATCCTGGAGTACTACCATTGTACACGGGATTGCCATGGGGATTGAAGCAGTAACACGGTGTCAAGGGACTCTTCATAAGTGACATAAAAGTGATGTCTACATCATCAAGGTCAACAGGGCACTGTAGGGGAATACCGTAGGGGAAAAGGGGCTTATTCTAGTTCTTGACCTTTGCCAGAGATTGCTACCTCCAGTTACAGACCCTCTCTCAAGTCATCCATAATATGCCAACTCCCACACAGGTGACCGCTTACAAATTAATAGTCAGAGAGTCAGCTATTGCCCCTTTCTTCTTAATATTCATTAAGTCCTCATAATGTGCTTCAATTCAATTCAGCAGTAAACTTATTAAGTACCTAATAATATGTAGTCACAAGGCCAGAGGCAGCTGTCACCTAGTGGGCCTCAAAGTCAGACAGAGTGAGTTCCAATCTTGCTGACACATCTTGGTGATGTTACTCTAGACAAGTCACTTAATCTCTTGGTGCCCCAGGTATTTCTCTGAGACTATAAATTGCAGAACAAATGGCTATCAATTTAAAAGAAACTGTATTGAAGGTACGTATTTATTTCTTATTTTACTGAATACTTGAGCTAAGACAATAAGTTACAGAATAATTGCTGATATGCATTGGTAGAGAGAAGGGGAATTTCCCCAATTAGGAGTTCCCCACACGATGAAATCACAAGTCGGGACCAAAATTGCTCAAGAAACTATCCTTATGACTTGGTGTAGTGGAAAGAGCTCGGTGGTCACAGACCTTTCTACCTGTTATCTTTATGACCTGCAGCAAGTAACGTCCTCTCTCTGGGCCTCATTTTTCTCATCTGTAAATTGAGGGGCTAGGCTATGGTCTTAATCTTTTTTGTGTGTGTCATGGATCCCTTTGGCAATCTGGTGAATTTTATGGACTCCTCAGAATAATGATTATTATTTAGATTCACAATTAAAGAAATGCTACATTTCAGTTAGGGGTTAGTGAAAACAAAAATGTAATTTTTCCCCCATCCAATTTCATGGATCCCCTGAAATCTATCCATAGACTCCCAAGGAGTTTTTGAACCCTTTTAAGAACCCCTAGACCAGATGGGGTCTAAAGTCTCTTTACAACTCTAAATCTTTTGATCTTTAGACCACAGGGACACTACTGACCCTCACTAGTAGGTCATACACTTCAGTTGCTTTGCCGACAAGACATCAGGTTTATATTCACCCAACCATGATATCGCCTCTATTTTCCTTTAATCACCAAAAACACAAACTGGAGATGCCCGACTGAGGGTCATAGTACAGCCAGTAGCCACGGCACATGACAAAACTGAGTAGCTAGCTCAGGGTCTAAACCCTTGACCTTGATCCCATTGGTACCAGGCTCTAACTGAAGGAACTAAATGCGTACCAGAATATTTAAGAGACTAAATTAAATAGGGACAAGACACAATATCGGATCCCTGCCCTTTATCATCTAAGGTGGTATGACTTGTCATTTTCATCATAGCAACATCTGTATATCTTTTTTTTAAAAAAAATTCAATATGAAGTTAATAAACAGCTTTGTTTTAGCCCCTCCCCCCTTTTAAAATTCATATATTTGACCAATGGGAGTAAAGTAGTAGTTACCTTAGTGAATCAAGGCTCCCCTCCATGAATTTTAACTGTTTTTCTTTTGTATAAAAATGTGTGAATTGTGTCTCTGCACGGAAAGACACACAATATCCCTGAGGGTCTGTAACCCTATTAGGGATGATTGAGGTGGTAGTCCAGGGATGAAGAATGCATAGTATAATGGGGAAAAAAACCCACCAAGCCTGGGGTTAGAAGATGAGAAAGTCACTCACTTGCTTTGTGATCTTGAGCAACAAATTAAATATTTCTGGAACTCACTTTCCTCATCTTTAAAATGAAGGAGGAGCAGCAAGCTGGCAAAGATGACAAAAGATATTAATAGTTAATGCTGGCAGGGCTGCAAAAAGACAGGCACATTAATATATTTTTGATGGAATAGTGAATCAGTCCAACCATTCTGGAAAACTATTTGGAATTATGCTGTAAAAAAAAGTGAAGAAAATATTCAGACCCTTTAATTCAGAGACCCCATTGCTAAACATATATCTCAAGAAGGTCAAAGACAGGAAAAAAAGTTCCCATATACACCAAAATGTTGATAGAAACACCTTTTTTTTTTTAGTGGTATCAAAGAATTGAAAACAAGGTGCTCATTGATTGAGGAATGGCTAAACAAATTATGGTATGTGAATGCAATGGAATATTATTGTTTCTTAAGATGTTATGAATGTGAACAATTTAATGAGGGGACACTTAACATGGACTGATATGGAGGGAAATTAACAGAACCAGAAGATAATATATGTGACCGTAGCCATGTAAATAGAAACAACAACAACAAATCTGTGCAATTAAAATGACTACGCTTGACTTCAAAGAAAAGATGAAAAAATTAAGTCCCTTTCTTCCATGTAGAGGTGGGGACTATGAATGTGGATTACTTTATATACTGTCAGAGATGTCAGTATGTTGGTGAGTTTTGCTGAATCCTTTTTCCTCTTATTCTTTGTTTCAAGGGAAGATTTCCTGGGGAGAGAGGAAGGGATTTATGTGGAAATGAAAATGATATGAAACCGAAGATATTGATATCGCTTTTGTTCTATCATTTCAGGTGTGTTGGACTTTTTGTGACCCCATTTGGGTTTTTTTTGGCAAAAATATGGGAGTGGTTTGCCATTTCCTTCTCCACCTCATTTATATAGATGAGGAAACTGAGGCAAACAGGATTAAGTGACTTGCCCAGGGGCACATAGCTAGTAAGTATCTGAGGTCAGATTTGAACTCAAGTCTTCCTGACTCCAGGCCAAATGTTCTATCCACTATGCCACTTAGACGCCCCAAACATATTCTTCATACTTTCTAAATGGGAGAGGAATGAACTAACTTATTTCTAAAGGCCCTCTAGCTCTAATAGTCTAGAAACCTATGCAGAATTTGACCAGAGATTTGTTGGTGAGGCAAGAAGAGAAATTGTCAAGAGGTCACATAAGTGGATAAGTGGGAAAATAGGTAGGAGGAAGTCTTGTCTCTGGACTGACAGATGTGAAGTGTGGGAGGAGGGAAGTATGAGGTGAGGATAGTCACAGATCAAAAGGCTGCTGGAAGATCTTCCACACACCAGCCCCCAAAAAAATGCTGGCTGCTCTTTGATCTCTGGCTCTCCCCTAGGTCCTCCTCCCCTTACACACACACAAGTAGAGCCCTTATTGACTAGCATTAGGGTCAAGATTTATGTGTAGGATTATGGGATTGTAGATTTAGGTCTAGAAGACACCCTCATTTTACAAATCAGGAAACTGAGGCCTGCATAGACAAGATAAGGAACTTGCCCAAGTCACAAAGATCATAATTGGTGGGGTCACTTTGCCCCCAGATCTAGTGCTTTTCCAATTATATCCTATTTCCATATTTAATTTTAATATAGCCATGAAAATAATTGCTGCCTCATAAGCTTGGGGTCTAAAATGACAACTAACGGAAATTAATTCATGAGACTAAAAGAAATGTAAGTTTCCTTTCTCTACTAGTGATGTGTGGTTTTCCCGGGAGTTCATACTTGTAGGAAAAGTCTAAATGTATCATTGGCAAATAGAGTCAATTCAACAGACATTCACTAAGGTTTTTTTTTCTAGGTGGTAAGGATGGGAAGAGCAGAATGTAAGTACTCATGAACAGGGCCCACAAAAAATCTACAGAAAGAAGATAATTTGGGCTAGGCCTAAAGATCTTTGAAACTCTTTTGTGAGGGAGGTGGGGCCAAGATGGTGGAGAGAAGCCAGAAAGTTGCTTGAATTCTTCCCAGTTTCCCTTGGAAACAATGTCAAATCAAGCCTCTAAAAGAATTCTGAAGTGACAGAATCCACAAAAAGCCAGAGTGAAACAATTTTCCATCCCAAGATAACTTAGAAGGACTTCAGGAAAGGTCTGTCTCTCTTGGGTGAAAGGGTAGTGCAGCCCAGCACAGGTGATATCTGGGCAAGCCATTGGGAGGCTGTTGGCCACAGCACAGATAGGCAACCAAGGCACCCCAGTCTGGGCTCAGCAGGCCAGTGGCACAGCAGGCTAGCTGTGAGGCCACCAGCCTCAGCACAGCAGGCAAACTGTCAGCCCTTGAACACAGGGGCACAAGTCACACAGGTGTGACTTCAACAGGCCACCCTATTGCAATGGGTAAGCCGCCAGCCCCAGAGGCCCTGGTTTAGGAAGCCAGTGACTATACCCCTGGTCCCCAGTGCAAGAAGTTTGGGACAGTGATCCCTGTATCCTAGGAATAGAGCTCAACTTTAAAAAATGAGCAAAAACAACAACAACAACAACAAAAAGCCCTGACTATAGAAAACTACTATGGTGTCAGGGAATATCAAAACACAAACTCAGAAGAGGATAACAATGTCAAAATGACAACATGGGAAGCCTTAAAGGGGAATATAAATTAGTCTCAAGCCTAAAAAGTCCTCTTGGAAGAGCCCAAAAAGGATTTTAAAAATCAAGTAAGAGAGGTAAAAGAAAAATTGGGAAAAGAAAAGAGACTTATACAAGAGAATTATGAAAAAAGAGTCAACAGCTTTGAAAAGGAAGCACAAAAAAATGACTGAAGAAAACAGTTCCTTAAAAAATAGAATTGGCCAAATGGGAAAAGGAAGTACAAAAGCTCACTGAAGAAAATAATTCCTTAAATATTATGATGGGGCAAGTGGAAACTAATGACTCTATGAGACACCAAGAATCAGTCAAACATAATCAAAAGAATGAAAAAAAAATAGAAGAAAATGTAAAATACCTCATTGGAAAAACAACCGACCTGGAAAATAGATCCAGGAGGGATAATTTAAGAATTATTGGATTCATTGAAAGCCATAATCAGAAAAAGAGTCTGGACAGAATCTTTCAACAAATTATCAAGGAAAACTGGCATTACATCCTAGAACCAGAGAGTAAAATAGTCATTGAAAGAATCCACCAATCACCTCCTAAAGAGATCACAAAATGAAAACTCTAAGGAATATTGTAGCCAAATTCAAGAACTATCTGATCAAGAAGAAAATACTGTAAACAGCCAGAAAAACAATTCAAATATCAAGGAGTCACAGTCTAGATTACACAGGACTTAGCAGCTTCTACATTAAAGAACTGGAGGCTTGGAATATGATATTCTGGAAGACAATTGCACTGGGAGAAGAGGAAAAGGGGAGGCAGAATGGGGTAAATTATGTCACTTGAAGAGGCATGAAAGACCTATTACAGTAGAGGAAAGGAAGGGAGAGAGTGAGCATTGTTTGAACATTACTCTCATTGGATTTGGATCAAAGAGGGAATAATATGCACATTCAGTTGGGTAAAGAAATCTATCTTACCTATAGGGATGTAGGAGGGCAAGGGGAAAAGAAAAGGGTAAGGCTGATAGAAAGGAGGGCAGCTTGAGGAAGGTAATGGTCAGAAGGAAAACACTGGTGGGGAGGGACAGGGTGAAAGGAGAGAGAGAGAGAAAAGCATAAACAGGGAGAAAATAAAATAGAAGGAAACACACAGTTAGCAATCATAACTGTGAATGTGAATGTGATGAACTCTCCCATAAAATGGAAGCAGGTAGCAAAGTGGATTAAAAACCAGCGTTCTACAATATATTGTTTACAAGAAACACATTTGAAGCAAAGAGATACATAAAGAGTAAAGGTAAAATGCTTGAGCAGAATCTATTATGCTTCAGCTCAATTAAAAAAAAGCAGGGGTAGCAATTCTGATCTCAGACAAAGCATAAGCAAAAATAAAACTAATTAAAAGAGACAAGGAAAGAAGGAAGGAAACTACATCTTGCTAAAAGGGACCTTACATAAGGAAGCAGTATCAATACTACATGTATGTGCACCAAGTGGTATAGCACCCAAATTATTAAAGGAGAAGTTGAGTGAGTTACAGGAAGAAATAGACAGCAAAACTATACTAATGGGGGACATCAACCTCTCTCTCAGAACTAGATAAATCTAACCACAAAATTAACAAGAAAGACATTAAGGAAGTGAATAGAATTTTAGAAAAGTTAGATATGATAGACTTCTGGAGAAAATTGAACAGGGATAGAAAGGAATACGTATACCTTTTTTTTTTTTCAGGGATACATGGCACCTACACAAAAATTGACCATGTATTAGAGCATAAGAACCTCACAATCAAATGCAGAAAGGCAGAAATATTCAATACATTCTTTTCAGAGCATGATGCAATAAGAATTACATGTAATAAAGGGTCATGGGAAGATAGATTAAAAATTAATTGGAAACTAAATAATCTAATCTTAAAGAATGAGTGGGTCAAACAACGAATTATAGAAACTATCAATAACGTCATCAAAGAGAATGACAATAATGAGACAACATACCAAAATTTATGGGATGCAGCCAAAACAGTACTTAGGGGAAAGTTTGTATCTCTAAATGCTTACATGAGTAAAAATAGAGAAAGAATAGATCAATGAATTGAGCATGCCATTAAAAAAGCTAGAAAAAGAACAAATAAAAAAGCACCAATTAAACACCAAATTAGAAATTCTGAAACTCAAAGGAGAGAGCAATAAAATTGAAAGTAAAAAAACTATTGAACTAATAAATAAAACTAAGAGCTGGTTTTATGAAAAAAAACGGTAAAATAGATAAACCTTTGGTTAACTTGAGTTTTAAAAAAGAAAGAATAAAACTAAATTACCAGTATCAAAAATGAAAAGAGTGAATTTACCACCAAAGAAGAGGAAATTAAAACAATAATTAGGAGCTTTTTTGCCCAACTGTATGCCAATAAATAAATGGATGAATATTTACAAAATATTTACATGTACAAAAATATTTAAAGCAGCTCTTTTTGTGGTGGCAAAGAATTGGAAATTGAGGGACCGCCCATCAAGTAGGGAATGGCTGAACAAGTTGTGGTATATGAATGTAATGGAATACTATTGTGCTATAAGAAATGATGAGCAGGCAGATTTCAGAGCAACCTGGAAAGACTTACACGAACTGATACTGAGTGAAGTAAGCAGAACAAGGATAACATTGTACACAGTAAAAGTAACACTGTGCAATGATCAACTATGATTGAGTTAGCTATTCTCAGCAATACAATGGTTCAAGATAATTCCAAAAGACTCGAGAAGGAAAATGCTATCCACATCCAGAGAGAGAACTATGGAGTCTGAATGCAGATCACAGCATATTATTTTCACTTTTTTTTGTGGCTTTTCCCTTTTGTTCTATTTTTTCTCTCACAACATGACTAATGTGGAAATATGTTTCCATGATTGTACATGTATACTCTATATCAGATTGCTTGCTATCTTGGGGAGGGAGGGAAGGGAGAGAGGAAGAAAAATTTGGAACTCATAATCTTATAAAAATGAATGTTGAAAACCAAAAAAGAAATCATTTGCAAAACTGAACTAATGTCTATGAAGAAAAATGATAATTTAAATGTGTTTGAGAACAGCTTTAAAGAACACTTTATTACATAGTTTTCAGGATAACATAGCAGATTTCCACCCCCCCCCCCAAGGTCTTTTTTTCTTCTAACTTTGCTTCAGCTGACAAGCTTTATACTTTGAGTCTTAATCAAATAAAATGTTGAGTGAAAACAAATCCTCGAAGTGTTACCTATGCACACACATGCTCAGACTGGACCCGAACCCCTGCTGAACATTTTGCAGGCTTCTGTGAGGTGATAACTGGAGTCCTGAAGCTGTACAGTTGGAGGTGGGGGAAAGAGGGGAGGGGACAAAAATTTCCTTGCAGGGATCCTTTCTGTTGTTTAGTTGTTTCAGTCATGTCTGACTTTCCATGAAGCCATTTGGGGTTTTCTTGGCAAAGATATTGGAGTGGTTTGCCATTTTCTTCTCCAGCTCATTTTACAGATGAGGAAACAGAAGCAAACAGGGTTAAGTGACTTGCCCAGTGTCACATAGCTAGCAAATGTCTAAGGCTGGATTTGAAGGTAGGCCTTCCTGACTCCAGGCCCAGGGCTCTAATCACTCAGCCACCTAGCTGCCCTGCAGGGATCCTAGCTTTTCTCTAATGCAAATCTCTAAATGCATGTAAATAGTTCAGGGCCCTGTTTAGGAAATGTGTACTCTTGGGGCCCCAGAAAGAATTTTAAAGAAAGGAATGAATAGTTTTACAGGTAGCATAATATAGTGGAAAGTGTACAAGCTTTGGAATTAGTGGACCTGGGTTCAAATCCTGGCTGTGTCACTTATAAGCTGTGTGATCTTGGGCAAATCACTTAATCTTGGTTTTCTCAATGGTAAAATAAGGGGGTTGGACAAGATGAACTCTAAGGACCCTTTCAGCTCTAAATCTATTATCCTATGGAAAAAATGTAAGTCCCTGGGGAGGGAAGAGGATAACATGACTTTCAGCTAAGGTCTTTCCATGGTTACCAGATCGAGAAAGGCTGCCCTCCCTTCCCCACTCCCGCAATCTCCCTCAAGCTGCAGTGTGATTTAGGGCCAAAAAGTCACACAACTTGAATGCAGGCCAAAGCAGGGCTCGCTAGGGAAAGTCATGCAGCTAGCAAAGCCCTTTGTCCTGCTAGATTCTTTTAAAAATTTTGTTGAATAAATGAATGAATACATTCCTAGATTCTTATATCTGAAGGTTTTTTCATGGCTATGATAAGAAAACTGGTGAAGGGCAGAGGGAAAGTTTCCATTAAGGCACCGTTCTTTGACAGCTGACCTTAGCAGCTTGCCCTCAAGGAGGTCTGATGAGAGATAGTAAAGGTGCCCATACAGTAACTTGGTAATCCCCCATTTGGGAAGGAAAACTGTGACTTAGGTGAAATTTATCCTTCCTTCACCTAGTCTTTCATTTCTTTTAATTCTTCCCTTATTCATACTCTGTGGTACCTCCCTCCCTCTCTCTCTCTCTCTCTCTCTCTCTGCTTTGTCTCTGTGTCTCTGTCCCTGTCTTTTTTTTTCTGCCTGCCTACCTGTCTCTGTTTCTCCATATTTGTCTCTTTCTATGTCTCACATTCTATTTCTCTCCTTTTTTTCTCTCTCTACTTTTATGCCTGTCTCTGCCTCCTTTTCTGTCTCTATATGTCTCTGTCTGTCTCCATTTGTCTATCTGTTTTTCATTCTATCTCTCTCTCTTTGTCTTTCTCTGCTTTTTTTCTGTCTCTCTGCCTTTATGTCTCTATTTTTATGTCTCTGCCTTCCTGTCTCTGTTTCTGTCTCCACTTTGTCTGTCTGTCTCTGTCTCTCCTTGTCTCTCTCATTCTGTCTCTCTTTGTCTCTTTCTTTTTTTTTCTGTTTTCTGTTAGGTCTTTACTGACATATTAGTTCAAGTAATGATGATGATGATGATTTAATGATGCTTTTTTTAAAAAATAGGCTTACAAATTTTCAGATCATAACCACATGCTGTATTTAATCTTTTCTTCTATTTGAACTTCTTTCCTTCCTCCCTCCCTCCTTTCTTTCTTTCTTTTCTCCCACCTTTCCTCCTTCCTTCCTTCCCTCCCTAGAACAGTGGTTTTAAAAGTAACAGAAGGCATTACCTGGCCATCACCATACCATGCTGCTTCCTCTTTGGCCATAGTACCCATTTTATACTCTCTCACACACAAACACCAGAACTAAGAACCCAGTCCCTGAAATACCAAGGTTCAAATTATGAATTTTTTTTTCTATTCTTGCCTAGAATCAGGTCCCTATGAAACTTCTTGACCAAGTCCACACCATACAGCCTCCTCTCCTTTTTAAATTTTTTAACATTTTTATTTAAAGTTTTGAGTTCCAAATTCTATCCTTCCTTCCCCTCCTCCTTCCCTTAAACAGTAAACAATCAGATACAGGCTATACATGTTCAGTTATATAAAACATTTCCATATTAGTCATTTTGTACAAGAATACTTGAATAAAAGAAAAAAAAGAAAGAAGGAAAGTAAAAAATAGCATGCTTCAGTCTGTATTCAAACAATATCAATTCTTTCTCTGGAGGCAGATAGTATGCTTCATCATTAGTCAATCATTGGGATTGTCTTGAATCACTGTATTGCTGAGAATAGCTAAGTTATTCACAATTCTTCAACCAACAATATTGCTATTACTGTGCACAGCATTCTCCTGGTTCTGTTCACTTCATTATATGTCAGTTCATATAAGTCTTTACAGGTTTTTCTGAAATCATCTAGCTTGTTATTTCCTATAGCACAATAATATTCCATTACAATCATATACCACAGCTTATTTAGTCATTCCCCAATTGATGGGCATCTCTTTGATGTTCAATTTTTAGCTACCACAAAAAGAGCTGCTGCAAAGGTTTTTGTACAAATAGGTTCTTTTTCCTTTTTTTGGATGTCTTTGGGATCTAGACCTAGCAGTGTTATTGCTAGATCACCCTCTGTCTCTTTCTCAGCTCTGTCTCTGTGTCTCCATCTGCTTGCCTGCCTGCTTGTGTCTGTCTTTGTGTCTCTCAGTGTTTGTCTGTCTCCATCTCCATTTGTCCATCTGCCTCTCTCTCTCTTCCCCCCCCCCCCCCCGTGGAATGAAAGACTTTGAGCCCTTAAAATAGGAATTTCATATGTCAGCCACATTTTTCTGTGGGTCTCGAGGGACCTTCTCCTAGTTCTTTGAACCACATCATCAGTAGATGCCATTTTCATCTGTGCTTATGCACAGTATTGCAATAATGTCAAATAATGATGGTGATAGGGACAAAATAGGCCAATAATTTCATTGTAACAACTTATTCCCTGAGGGGTAACATTCCCTACCCCTTCTCTCCCTCTGTCCCCATTTGAAAGGGTGTTATTAGGCTGAGAAAGTGTGCCAGGGCAGAGGCAGTCCTACTCATGGGCCAATCACTGTGTGCTTTTTCCTCTATTCTACTGCATTTGGCACATACAAAGCATGATCATAGCCCATAGTGCTGGATAAAGCCTTTTAGTCAAACTCCTGCACTTTACGGATTAGGAAACTGCTGTGAAGTGATTTGGCCAAGCTCATACACATAATGACTATCAGTTCTAGGTTTCAAATCCAGGTTGTCTGACTCCAAGGACAGTGTTTGTTCTACTACCCCTTATTGCCTGTAACTCAGGTCATATTCCAAGGCTAGATCTATATATGAGGTAATCCTAGAGTCTAGGAAAGGGCCATCTGTCCCCAAATATCTGCCCCAACAGCCTATTGCAAGGCTGCCCTCTTCTAACTTGGTCTGAAGTTACCACCATTGTTGTTGTTGTTCAGTTATTTCAGTTATGTCCAACTCTTTGTGACCCCATTTGGGGTTTTCTTGGCAAAGATACTAATCTGCCATTTCCTTTTCTGGTTCATTTTACAGATGAGGAAACTGAGGCAAACAGGGTTAAGTGAATTGCCCAGGTTCACACAGTTAGCAAGTGAAATAGACAGGATTTGAACTTGGGTCTTCCTGACTCAGCACTCTATCCCCTGTGCTATCTAGCTGCCCTTACCACTATTAGCATCCCACAGTGTAACCAACAGATTTAGAGTTAAAAAAAAAAAAAAAGGATCAGATTCTGCTTCTGACCTTGGGTGATTAACTTGACCTCTCTGACTCTCAGTTTCCTCATTGGCAAAAATTGGGGCCAGGGTGGGATAAGCCCTAAGGTCCCTTTCAACTTGAACTTGCTATGGCTTGATGGCATTAATACCACTATGCTTGAAGCCCTAGGGGAAAACAGAAGTATAAGACCTTATACTGGCCCTCAAGGTGCTTACAATCTAGTGGGAGAGAAAAGCTACACATAGATATGTAGTTGTTCAGTCATATCCAACTCTTCATGACCCCATTTGGGGTTTTCATGGCAAAGATACTGGAGTGGTTTGCATTTCCTTCTACAGCTCATTTTACAGATGAGGAAACTGAGGCAAACAGGGTTAAGTGACTTGCCCAGGGTCACACAGCTAGTAAGTGTCTGAGGCTGCTTTTGAAGTCAGGTCTTCCTGATTCCAGGCTCAGCACTCTAGCCACTGAGCCATCTAGCTGCCTCCACACACAGAGATAGGGATTTGTATTTTCATTGGCATCAAGAAGTCCCAGATGAGCAAAGTTGCCTAGTACACTGAAAGGTTAAGGATCAGACAGCCATTGTGGATCAAAGGTGAGAATTGAACCCATGTCTTTTCCTAGCTTTGAGGTCACCTCTGTAGCAATTACACAACCTAAGCCTCTCAAAACAAACAAACAAAAAACAGGCTTACCTTCTAAACCAACTCTGAGGACACCTTTCAGTGGAAGAAAAGAAGTTGGTCCAAAAAGTCCTCAGGCCATCATATGTAACTGAAATTGTCTGCCCAATGCTATAAAGATAGTGTGTTTTCCCCACAATGCATAGTTACAGGAGCAAGCAACGATGAGACAGAAATATTCCTTTATATTTGCCAAAATTTTTAAGAAAAAAACATTACAAAGCAACCACAATCTAAAGACTTTTGGGGGGGGGGGGGGGGGGGGGGGGGGGGGGAAGGGTGTTAAATTGTTGATTGTGAAACTGAAATCTCAGGATTTTCTTCCAGAAAGGTTTTCTTCAGATTCAATTGGTCTTCCAAAGGAGTGTCTATCACCTTTAAATGCTGGAAGAGTTTGATGTGGTGAAATTTGGAATGTTGTTTCACAAAGAGGTGCCTTATGGTGCCTGACGACAGTGTACGCAATGAAGCCAGATCAGTGCTTTCTTCTTCTTCTTTTTTTTAAAACTTTGGATAGTTGCTTTTCTGCAAGGCATTACTATGGTTGTAGAAGCAAAAAAATACATCCAGAAAAATCAGAGGCAGCTAGGGGTGCAGTGGATGGGGTGCTAGATTTTGAGTTAGGAAGACCAGAGTTCGTATCTTGCCTCAGATACTTAGCTGTGTGACCCTAGGCAAGTCACTCAAACTAATTGCCTCAGTTTTATCATCTGTAAAATGGGGATAATAACAGCACTTCTTTCTCAGGGATATTTTGAGAATAAAAACAGATATTTGTAAAGTGTTTTGCCAGTTTTAAAGTGCCATAAAAATGCTGGCTAAAATGTTTGTCCCTAAGTGCCTATTAGCTCTTATCAAAATTACACCTCTGTTTATATAGCAGGGGACCTTACTCTGGTAAGGTAACTGATCTACAGAGTAATCAGAGCTCAGAAAAGAATTAAATCCAATGTGAATTGGAGCAATGAGGGAAGACTTCTTGGAGGAGGTAGGAAATGAAGAATGGGTTGGAGGATTAGGTTAAGATAAATGGAAGAGATAAGATATTCCTGGTAGAAGAAATAATTGTGAGGTGAGATAGGAAGAACGAGCATTGAGATTTGAAGAGCCAGCTGAGATCAACCATACAACAAGCATTTATTAAATGCCAGCTGAATGCCAGGGACCCTAGGCATACAAATACAAAAGTGAGAAAGCCCCTGTCCTTGAGAAGTCTACATCTTACTAGATCAGAGAATCTGAAGCTGGAAGGGACCTAAGAGATCATCTAACTCAATCCCGTCCTTCTACAAATAAGGAAACTGAGGCCAAGAGAAGTGACTTGCCCAAGGTCACACAAGTGTTAAGTATCAGAGCCAAGACTCAAACTCAGGTCTTCCAATTTTGAATCCAATGTTCTTTCCATGATCCCATGCTGCCTTTCAAGATCTGCCTGAATGGAATAGCTGCTGCTTCCTAGTTATGGTCATTGCAGGGGTGGTAGTGGAATTTCCAAAAAAGAAAAGGAGACTCTGAAAGGGAAAGGAAGAAGTGCCCTAAAGACAAACTTACAGGGACCTGTTTCTGACTTGGACCACATATGGGCTAGTTGAGGCTACAGTCCTTAAAACTACTGGTAATTCTTCCTGGTCACCCTTGGGGCCATCCAAAAGCCAGGTTTGAGGATGAGATATAGGGGATGGGAGATCCAGGTGATTCTGGCCTCCCTTCCTTTTCAAGATAATGGCCAGTTTCACTTTACAAAACAGTGCTTAATCCTAGGAAATAGGAAATAGGAACTATGAGGCAGGTTCTTTCTTTCTTTCTCCCCCCTCCCCCCATCAAGACACGGAAACCTTTATTTTCTCCCTATACCACAAACCGCCACTGTTAAATAATATTGGATAATTGCACCTGTCGTACTCCCCATATTGTGCCGAGGAAAAATAATTGCTGGTTTTCTGCCTTGCAGTTTAGCTGTGACTCTGTCATTTGACTTGGAGCATGTCATTTTCTCCCATTTTAGACTGTGTACAGTCAAACTGTGTGAAAGGACTCACAGATAGCAGCCCTGCGTGTGTGAGTGGGCGCGGACCTCATTCAGCAATGATTTCTAATTTATACAGCACCGAAAATTCACAGCTATAAATAAACAGTTCTGACTGGCTCTGCTGCCTACTCAAATGCTTTATTAAAAAAAAAAAGGCACCAACTCCATTTGGAAGAAAAACAAGATTGTCTGAATGTTGGTGTTGGAGGCTTTGGGCCTGGAGAGGCTGGATCCTGGGAGCTGTGCTGAGCCTAGCATTATGCTGCTGCTGGCTGCTTTCTCCCCGGGGCCTAATCTCCCTGCTCTTCCCTCAGCCCACCCTGGCTCTCCACGTGCAGCTGAAACGTGTTTGGGGGATTACAGTATGTGAAACTGGCTTCCTGTTATGACAAGTGTTGCAAACGAGTAGGTACAGATGAGCTGAAAATAACTTGAAAAGAAGATGGCCTTTGGGGGTGGGTGGAGGGGGAAATGGGGTTAATATACTCACGGTTCAAGGGAACACAGCCAGGCCTAGATCCAGACTCTAAATTGGTTTCATATCAGAGAGACATAGTGATGTCATGGAAAGTGAACTGGCTTTAACATTTGAAGACCTGGGTTTGAATCCCGGCCCCGGACATTTAATATTAGTGAGTCATCTGTGGTTTATTTTATTACTAAGTATGTACATTCACTTAAATAAAAGCCAGTGCATCCTCCACAACACCCCATTATTGAAGATTTAAACTGGTACTTCCTCCCCTGGAGGCAGGAATGCTCTGATATGCTGAACCTCTATGAGACTATAGTCCTTTCTGATGTCAGACTAGACAGAATTCTTGCCTAGTCGTGCAGCTCTCAGGTTGAACTGAATTCCCAAGACAAAGACATGATTAAAAGTTTTAGCGTCATTCCAGCAATGATAATACTCAGGGCCACAGAAACATGGAGAGCTGCGAGGGCATTTGGGGATCATTTGCAGTTGAGGCAGGAAACTGATCCCTAAAGCTGGGGGGTGGGAGATGGCTGGGGGGAATGGGGGTGTTTGTAACCTCTTTTGTGTCCTGGACCCCTTGGATAGCCTGATGAAGTCTATGGATTCCTTTTCAAAATTAAATTTTTCATGCATAAAATAAAATATAGGAATGCAAATGAAACCATTTATATTTAAATATAGATTTCTTTCCATCTATATGTATATATAGACATACACATATGTAGGTACACATACATATGTATATATACATACAATATGTACCAGTGTGTACATATACAATATATACATATATAGATATAGATATGTGTATTTGCGCATATATGTGTGTGTACACACACACACATGCACACACATGCACACTCAGAGGTATCAAGGTTAAGAACTCCAGGTCCAGAGAAAATAAGTGATATGTTCAAGGTCACACAGGCGACTACACTTCAGTTTGGCCAAGATTCAAAGCCAAGTTATCTGATGTCAAATGCAGTGTTCTCTCTACTACAATTATGGAAAGCCATCTTGCAAATTTTTTTTCAGGCACCTTCGGGTTCCTTGTCATATAAAGAAGTGGAAAGAGATACAGAAGGAACTGATCCTGGCTGGCTGGCAAGAACCATTATTCATCCTATCTTCCTCTCCCTGCCCCCCTCTGCCATAGCCTTTCGGCTATATGTTGCAGCTCACCCTGGAACATCCTTCTGCCATGCTCACCCCCTCCTCTTGTTGACAAGTTCCTTCCAAGGCCTATTTTTATGGATGGACCCAGACCAACCATGCTTTATTTCTCTCAGAGAGTGTTTCTGACTCTCTGGCCTTAGTCACCCTGCTGCTCTCACCCCCCCCCCAATTCTTGCCAAATGGATACTCCCCCACATTCATTTTCATCTCCTTTTTATGTGTTGTCTTGCCCAATTAAAATATAAGCTTCATGAGGGCAGGGATCAGCGTTCTTTTTACTTGTATTTGTATCCTCAGTGTTTAGCACAGTGCCTGGCACATAGTAAGTGCTTAATATGCTTCTGGTTTTGCCTTCTTTACTCCTTCAAGATTGCCCAACCAACTTTCACTTGAATAAAAACTATAAATTGGAAGGCCCTCAGTGTTTCCCCTAGGCCCAGCACCCACCAGGGATGGCCCTAATGACAGGACATCTGTTTCAGTTCTATTTAGCCATTATGGTATATTTAATCTGTGTGCTAACCAACAAGACATTGCTGTCAATGAATACTCAAAAAGACATTAGGAAACTCAAAGCAGATTCTGTGAATATATTTGCTAATCACATCACCATTTCCTTAAGCCATGAGCCTAATGTTTCATATCAAAGCAATCTTGGTCATCATTATAATCAGATTACCTTTCTGCCCAGATCATCTTCGCAAAAGATAACGTCTAGCATTTATTTCTTTAATTGATCCTGCCCAAAGTGGAGATCTCCATCATCATCAACATCATTGGAGACTTTGAGATTTGCTACCCCAGATGTTGACTTGCTGATTTTTTCTCATATTGGCACCCCTTGCCACTGCACTGTCCCCTTCAAATCATTGTCATCCTGGGAGAAGACTGCAGCACCAAGGCCCTTCTGCTCATCTTCTTTTCAGACTCGTAGGAAAAGGCAACAGCAATCCCTAAATTTAATCAGTTTACAGAAGCTCTTGTAGGAATGGCAGGCTGTTCCCTGATAAATAAGTTTCTCTGTACTCTGGCTGGGAGAACAGGTTTTAACCAAAGGCCACATTCCCTTTGGAGGTCAAGAAGAGGGAATACAAACTCTGAGTAGACCAGAGTTATGTCGTTGGTATGTCCTATAAACCAAAAGAGTCAATCAAATCACCATCTTCTAATCCTTTTGTTTAATATGGTCCATTTGCCTTAGCCCATAGCAGCCCCTCCCCAATCCCCCAACTGCTTTACAGGTTTTATCTAGCTTAACAGACACACTGACTTTGCCCTCAGAAGTAGACAAACAAAATGTTGCCTCCAGATCAAAGGATTTAATTCTCTGGCATTTTTTCTAGCCTTCTTCCTCTTTAGGGCATTGGAAAGATCCAGAATCACTTCCTTTTTATGAGCTGTTGTACTTGATCACCTGCAAAGAGAGGAGAGATGAGCTATTTGGGTTTGCCTGCTGAATTTTCTGGAAGAGATGAAGAATCATTACTACCTTGGGTGCAAAGAGGGAAGACGCTTTGCCAAGGCTTGTGGAAAAGATCATTAAAATGACTTTAAAATTGAGCTCACAAGTCTCGAAACACATAGGCACCTTTGGACAGTAGCTCTGCCTTGATAACATCAAATTTTTCTCTCTCTAGTCTGATGCCTGACACTTGCTGTTACCTAGTTAACAAATTCAGGCATTTACCTTTAATGAGCACTGCACATCTAAAATGGGACAGGTGATGAGGGCTGGTGGCTTTGGCAGATGTTTGCACACAGCATGCTAGAAGGCACTGAAACTACCTACAGAAAGAAAACATCATAACAAAGGAGAAAGGGAAGAACATGGGCTGATCTCATTATGAGCCATTCTCCTGACCTCTCACCAGAACAATTTGCCTTGCCTAGGTGAGTGTCCTATCAGATTTATTTATTGTTTTCAAATAGGATTACCACAGGGTAACCTACTCCTTATAATAAAACTAGGGGATTGCATTTTTAGAAAAGCTATTTATCCAGGCATTAGGTTTGCAAACCCACAGTTAAGGGTTACAAATCTTCACAGCTTTAAAGTCCGAACCTTGGGGTCCTCTTTGAATGGCACACTGTCCTTCCAATGTGTTGCTCCTTTTCTTAGAATGCTTTTTCAGTATATAAGCTAATTGTGTCCATTGGCAGACTATCAATAGACAAACACATTGGTAGGGACTCACGAGCTATATAATTTTAAGAGTGCAGCCTTGAACTTGTTTATGATGGTTGTTCTTCCAGCAACTCCAAGATCCCTTACATGCATTTTGGGTATATTTTCCATATATCTGCATATGGCCATATTCTCTCATCTGTTAGAATGTAAGTTCCTGAAAGGCAGGGAATGTTTGGCTTCTATTTTTGGGTCCCTGACATCTAGCGAGGTGCCTGGCACATAGCATGCTCTTAAGAAATGCTTGTTAATCGGTTGCCAAATATCGCTGGTTTTTTCTCGGCTGCTTTCTTCTCTGCCTCTGAAGACCCACGGTTCTAATCACATGGTTTAACGGTTTTTCTGCTTCTAAACCTGGCCTAGGTACACACACTGGAAGTACACATCTTTCTCTATTTTGAAATCACCGCCTTCCACAGAAACCTACAATTGTTCTCTCTTGACTCTTCAAAAAGAATACTCTGACAGACATTTCTTCCTTATGTTTCTGCCATGCTATCTAATAATAATGACAGCTGGAATTTATATAGCACTTCTAGGTTTGTGAAGAACTTTATATGTATTATCTCATTTTATACTCACAACAACCATAGGAGTTAAGTAGTATTACCATCCCTAGTTTACATAGAAGGAAACTGAGGCATACCAAGGTTAAATGACTTGCACAGGATCATATAGGTAGTAATTGTTCAAGACAGAATTTGAACTTGGTGCTTTCTAACTACAAGTTTAACATTCTATGCACTGAGAAGCCTAGCTGCCCTAATCTCTATAACAGTATATGTGCTCCCAAAGCTAGAACTTGATCTTGACTCTTGAATCAAATTAAAACTTAGATATAGTCTTCTAGGTTCTCTCCACTGTTTGTTTAAACAATTAAGTGGCACAGTGGATAGAGCACTGGACCTGAGTTCAAATCTAGCCTCACACATTTCTTTGCTGTGTGACTCTGGGCAAGTAACTTAACCTTTGTTTGCCTCTGTTTCCTCATCTGTAAAATAGGGATTAAAATAGCACCTATCTCCCAGGATTGTGAGGACAAAATAAAGTAATATTGTAAAGGGCTTTGCAAACCTTGAAGTATATATTATTACTGTTGTTGTTGTTGTTTCTCTTAATCGATCTTATTTTACTGACTGTACACTCTTAGCTCCCTCCAAGCTGAACTACTTTTTTAAAATTTATTTATTTTTAGTTTTCAACATTTACTTCCACAAGATTCTGAGTTCCAAATTTTTCACCCCATCTCATCCCTCCCCTACCCCAAGATGACATGCATTCTGAATATCCCTTCTCTTAGTCTGCCTTCCCTTCTATCTCTCCCCACTTCTCTTATCCCCTTTCCCTTCTATTTTCCTGTAGGGCAGGATAGATTTCTGTACCCCATTTCCTGTATTTCTTATTTCCCAGTTGCATGTGAAAACATTTTTTTTAAAAACATGTATTTTTAAAACTTTGGGTTCCAAATTTTCCCCCTTCCTCTTTCCACACCCACCCTCATTGAAAAGGCAAGCAACTCAATATAGGTTATACATGTGCAGTTATGCAAAACACTTCCATAGTAGTCATGTTGTGAAAAACTAACTCTATTTCTCTTAATCCTATTCTGCTCCCCCATTTATTCTATTCTTTCTTTCGACCCTCTCCCTCTTCAGAAGTGTTTGCTTCTGATTACCCCCTTTCCCAATCTGCCCTCCTTTCTATCATTCCCCTGCTCTCTTGTCCCCTTTTCCCCCTATTTTCCTGTAGGATAAGACAGATTTCCATACCCAATTGAGTGTGAATAAATCCTATGAGAATAAGATTCACTCATTCCCTCTCACCTTTCCCTGTTTCCCCTCCACTGTAAGAGCCTTTTCTTTTGTTTCTCCTCCCAGTATAATCCTCTCTCACCCTTTAATTTTATTCTCCAGATATCACCCCTTCATCTTCAACTCACCCTGTGCCTTACATCTATCTATCTATCTATCTATCTATCTATCTATCTATCTATCTATCTATCTATCTATCTATCTATCTATCTACCTACCTACCTAAGCTAAACTACTTCTGAGGAGGTGCTGGTAAATATTTAACAACTAACTTTCAGAAAAAAAGTGTAGGCAGTATATACTTTTAAGTTTAATCTTCAGCATTAACATTTTTTCCATCACTTTCTTAAGACTATACAATCAATAAAACTATAAACCAAGTCATGATTTATAGTGTTTGCTATTTCTAATTTGTAAATTCCCACACTCAAAGTATAAGAATAAGTTTTCATGAGCCTTCCAGATTAAAACCTTTGTATCTAGTCCAGGGGAGGTCCTTCCCTAACCTGTCTACTAACCCACATTTTTCATAGGATTTACAGCTGTCTGGGACCTTCAAGGCCATCAGGTCCAACTCCCTCAGAGCAGCACTGTGACTTGCCCAAGATCCAAAAGATGTTTACATAGGAGAGCTAAGATTTGCTTTCTCATCTTGTGACTCCAAATGCAATGTCCTACATAGGAAAGGGGCATCTAGGTAGTACACTGGATATGGCACCAGGCCTGGAATCAGGATGAGTTCAAAACTGACTTCAGACACTTACTAACTCTGTGACCCTGGGCAAGTCACTTACCCCTGTTTGCCTCAGTTTCCTCATCTGTAAAATGAGCTAGAGAAGGAAATGGCAAACCACTCCAGTATCTTTGCCAAGAAAACCTCAAATGGGGTCATGAAGAGTCAGACTTAAGTGAACAATAACTATTTTCTATTCTATTCATTCTACTCCCCACCTACTTTTTGAGGCAAGTAGGTGGCAGAGTGGATAGTGTATTGGACATACAAACTGGAAGACCTGAGTTCAAGTGTTGACTCAGATACTTCCCACCTGTGTGACCCTAGGTAGGTCACTTAGGTTGCTCATCTATAAAATGGGGATAATAGTAGGCCTTGTGGTAGTAGTCTTTCTCAATATTTTTCTATTTCTCTCCTAGTTTTGTTGATGGATTTTCTTTTAGGATTGCCTATGCTACCTTATCTCTGTACCTAACCTGGACAAGCTTGAGGACATCCAGTTCATGTCTTTCTTTGTGTCCACAGCTCTTACTACAGTGATTAGCACATAGTAGGCATACAATAAAGGTTTACTGATTGACTGTTCTCAGGATCAAATAGTTAACATGTATGTAGTCCTTTGCATACCTTAAAGTGTTCAGTTATCATGATCATCATCATTGTTGCCATCATCATGATCATCATCATTGTTCCCAATTTCTATAGCAATCTCTTAGTATTAATATGCAGCTGTAACCTATGGATAACTTTAGTGCTTCAGCTTATTAAATTTAGAGTGAAGTGTTTTCCCTTCTCCCATTAGGTTGTAAGCTTTTCTGGGACAAAAATAATTCCTCCTGTTTTCATTATAAACAATCACAGTGCTATTTAGAGTGCCTTGCATAAATCATAAGGTCATTTGAATAAATGACGAATTCTTTTCAAGGACCCCCTCGGTATAATCCAACTGTTCTCAACCCTTTTGATTCTGTAGTCTCTCTGAGGGTTCCCACAACTTCCTATGCCTTGCTATCACTTCTCTTTCCAAACTGTTCTCTAACCCCTCAAACCAACCTCAGTTGTTACCACCACCAACAAAGAAACACAGATCACTCTTTGAGGAGTGTGGGGATCTTAAAAATTCTGAGAAGAGCCTATGGGGAGGCCAGTAGGGTTCAGTTAGCAAGGGACAGATGGGCATTGCAGGTGGATCAGAGTTTAGCTCAGCCTCTATCAAATAGTCTTATTGGGCTTCTTAGAATTGACTAGTGGTTCTCAACGACTGTGCCAGGGCATACCAGGTTAGCCAGACATGCCACGCAATTTTGGATTGTATGTTACTGCAGATAAATGCAAATTTATAGATAATTTAATCTAATATAAACTTTACCAGCCTACTTAGCATGGTGAGTATAGAATTCAGAAAATACACAAAATTTGTCTGTTTCATATATGTATTAACCTCAACTGACCGTGAACTCAACACAAATGGCTGTTTTTATTAAAGGAAAACTGAACAGGTACAAGGCTACTGATTCTCTCATAACATTGCCAATTTAAATGCTCGATATGCCATGATTATAACTGTGATATCCTCAAAGGCAGGGACTATCGGTTTTTGGGGGTTTTTTTTTGCATCCTTAGCACTTGGCACTTTGCCTGGCACATATTGTTTAGTCGTTTTTCAATTGTGTCTGACTCTTCATGACTCCATTTAAGATTTTTCTTGGAACGGATACTGTAATGATTTGCTATTTCCTTCTCCAGTTCATTTTACAGATGAGGAAACTGAGGCAAACAGGGTTAAGAGATTTACCTAGGGTCATATAACTAGTAAGCGTCTGAGGTCAGATTTGAACTCAGGTTTTCCTGCCACCTAGCTGCCTTGTGACTAACACACAGTGGTCACTTAATAAATGTTTATTGATTTTTTAAATTGATTGATCCCTCATGGCAAAGAACATTGCACTATGAACAAAGAAAGTTGCAGTCAGAGCAAAAGCATGGATGGAGGGAAATAATACAACATAAGAAAATTAGGAAGTTAGGAAGGGGCTGGTTTGTAAAGATCTTTAAATGGGAGACAGACAACATCATAGTTGATCCCAGAGGCAATAGGGAGTCACTGGAATTTATTGAGTAGTGTGTTGAAATGGCCAGAACTGCCCTGGATTAGATTGAATTTTCTATGTATACAATCAACACCTAATTTAACTTCCTTTCCAAACCACTTTTTGACTAATTGATCTGTTGTCTTCTATTGCTTGTGATGGAGAGTAAGGACCATTTAAGTTTGAGCTCAGTTTGAACTATTTTCTGGGGGAATTTCTGTCCTGCAATCAACTTTGCCAAAGAAATGTCTTCATCTGCCTGAGTGAAATAAATATTTCTTGCATGTCTGCATTCTATCAACTGAATATTTAGAGATAGAAAGAGGGGTGTTTCATTGGGGTATTGAGTGTCTTAATGTCCAGACCAGAGTCACCACTGGGATTCCAGCCTTGGTTGGAAATAACATTAAAAATTCTTCCCTTTTGATTAGTTGAATCACATTTACATTTGACTTCTTTCTTAACCTTTTCATCACTGATCTGTTTATGCAGATAGAACATAGGGGAAAAAGAAATGTTTGGTGTCAAACATTTGAAAGGGCTTGCTTTAGGTAGAACAAGGCTTTGTCTGCTGAGATGGCTGAGAAATAAATATGATCCAATCATTCTTTTGCTCAACATGACTACCAATATAGGATGTAATTATATACTCTATCATTTTTTTTTTATCTAGTTCCAATGGCCAGAAGACAGCATGGAGAGAAAATTCTATTACTTGTGAAAAAGAAAGGTTATTTTTAAAACATCCAAGGGCCACAGTTTAAACAGAAAGTTGGATAAAGAGGCTGTTCAGTTTGGGTGGATTGGCATGGGAAAAAGCACAACAGAGGACTGTTGATGAGGAGTAGAGCCAGTGTTTGGGGCATGAATCCATACGAGCTGGTTAGTCTAGTTAGCAGGATGTGCTGAGATCAACCATGGACTGGTTTGACAAAGCCTCCTAAAAGTGGCAGAGGAGTAATAAGCCAGTGGCAGACCTTGTATAAATGACAGGTGAGCCAAAGATAGAGCAAGGAAGTGGGATAGAAGTCATATTGGAGGTTCACTCTAACACCATCCTCAGATGATCTTATGAAGCTCCTGTTGAGATTGTTTTGGTACTTCAGTAATTGGGCTTGTGTTGGATAGAGTCATCTGATGGCAAATGTCCTTATCGATAAAATGAGCAGGTAGGGTTGGATCAGGGGTCCTATATCTTTTTTTGTGTCCTAGACCCTTTGGAAGTCTGGTGAAGCCTTTGGAGTCCTTCTTAGAATCATGTTTTTAAATGTCTACAATAAATATATAGGATTGCAAAGGAAACCAATTATATATAATATAATTATCAGGATATTAAAGAATAAAAATGCTAGTCATTCATAATAATAACCATAATCATAATCATAACCATAATCATAATCATAACAACAACTTACCTCAAGTCCTTGATGGGGACACCAGTTTAGGATTCCTTCCTAACTTTTTCTCTTAAATTATAACTTAAGGCACTACAATCCTGGAATATTCCTCATGGCTCTGACTAATCAGATGTTCTCTTACTAATTTGTTACTGTGTGACAGTAGTCATGTCTTATTCTCTACTTTTGTTTAAGATCATCTATCCACACACATACTTCCAAAAGTAGTGGGGTGGTAATTTGCCACTGGCTCCAATTCATTTGAATGTTCTTATTCAATGTACATTTAAGTATCTACTATGTACAAGACTTTGCTTGTCTTTCATTGGCTCTCTGCTTAACACATATCACAGGAGAAGAAATGGAAAAGAAAGGGAGGCCCTTTGGGATCCACCAACATTCAGTAACCTCGTATGTGGTAGGGTTTCTCACAACCACCCTACTCTTGCCTGACTTTCACGTATCTGCTCTTTGTATCTGTAAGACTGTGCTTATTTGTATCTTTTCTCCTGACATTTTTAGCTTTACATTTTATTACTGATAACCTCTTCACCATACTATTTTGCCCCTCTACTTTCCATCTCCTCATTTATGTGTTATCTTCTATTGAAATGTAAGCTCATCTTTTTAAAATTGTATTTGTATCCCTAACAGTTAGTACTGCGTCAGGCACATAAAAAGCACCTAATAAGTTATCTCTATCTATCCATCCCTCCTTACCCATCCTTATATCTATCTATCTGTCTATCTATCTATCTATCTATCTATCTATCTATCTATCTATCTATCTATCTATCTATCTATTTATCTATCTATCTCTTCTTGTTATTTTCATCTAATCTAATTCTTCCTTTTCATCCACTCACTATTACTGATTCAGGATCACTATAATAGGAGAATATGGTCAGTTGTTAGACCAGGGGTGGAGAACCTATGGCCTCGAGGCCATATGTGACCTTCTAGGTCCTTGGGTGTGGTCTTTTGACTGAGTTCAAGTTTTACAGAATAAACCCTTTTTATTACGGGGATTTTTTTCTGTGTAGTTTGGATTCAGTCAAAGGGTCACACTTGAGGACCTAGAGGGCCACATGTGGCCTTGAAGCTGCAAGTTCCCCACCCCTGGGTTAGACAAACAGAGCTGGGGCAGGTACACCAAAAACTTTCTTCAGGCCATTAGGGGTCTAGGAAGTTACTCTGTATTATGCTGCTTTTGGTTAGAATACATGGAAAAATAATTGTCCAAATTAGGATGTAACTTGGACAGGAAACATGAATGCTGAGATCTGGTGTCCTTCACAAACATTCACTGAATGTACATCTGACATTCTCAATCAATCACAGCTCCACTGATGCCCCTCCCTTTGTTCCCCCAGGAAACTCTGCTAGAGAATTAAAATGCATGATTTCTATTAGTTTCAGACTCTGATTCACATGATCTTCTATTTCATTCTGTCAGCTCTTTAAGAAGCTAAATCATGTCTGTCAGTTTGCATTCAGTTTGGGAGCTGCATTTTTTGATCACACTCTACTATGAAAACTTTGGCTAAGGATTGAAGGGAAAATATACATGAAGGACATAAAGTTATGGCTCTTTCATGTGAGGCTGAGATTCCCATCATTCCTGTTTGGTCCAGAGCAGTTTCCCCAATCCCGGTCCAGAGTATCATAGATTCAGATCTGGAAGTTACCTTGGAGGCCATCTGGTCCAACCCCTTTATTTTACAGATGAGGAAACCACCGAAGGCCAAAGAGGTTTAAGTGACTTTTCCAAGGTCACAGAGATAGCAAGCACCAGAAATGGAATTTGGAGGCAAATCCTCTGGCTCCAGTGGGAGGGGAAAGTAATAAGAGTTTACTTCTTGAAAGTGAAAAAAAGACAGGACTGGATGGAATAAGTAACTGACTAGGTAACATGATTTGATAGCTATTACAAAGTCCCACCTTTCCCAAAACATTAAGGAGGAATTAGTTATTGAAGTAGAAAGCATAGGGCCTTCATAGTAAATGATTGCTTCATCTAGAAATTTCTGATGGTGAAGGAGGAGAAAGCCAGGTCTAGACTGAAACGTAGCCTAGATTTTGGGAGAACAGATTTCAAATGGTTCAGAAGAAAGATAGGTAATATCCTATAGCCTAAAACCCAACAGGTGGGAGTCGGCATAGGAGAAAAACAAAGCACTGAAGAATGAAATTCTGAAGAAAAAAAAGGAACAGTTCGGATGGGAAGAAAAGGTAGGCATTGTATAAAGAGACCAATGTGGACACACAGAGTACTCAACTCAGATTTTTAAAAAATAATCATGTAATCACAGAATCATGGAATTGCTGAATTTCAGAATTGAAAGGAGTCTCGGGAGTCATCTTGTCTAATCCATACCTGAAAAAAAGACAACTTCTGTTGTACAACATAGCTGGCAAATTATCCTCTAGCTTTTCCTTAAAGGCCCCAAGAAAAGAGGAACCTATTACTTTTTATGGCAGTGCATTTTTTCCAATGGAAACTTTATTTCTTAGGAAGCTTTTAGAGAACTGAAGTTTTTTTTGTTTTTTTTTTGTTTTCCAAAAAGGGAGGTGTGGTACTTGTAAATGATGGCCAGTGAACTTGACTTTGATTTCTGGTAAAATTCTGGAACATATTATTAAAGGGATATTAGTGAACATTTAGAAAAGGAAGTGGTAATTACCCACAACCAGGATGGTTTCACCATGAATACATCATGCCAGACTAATCTCATCTCCCCCCCCCCTTTTTCTGGTGAGGGTTACAAGACTAGTAGATCAAGGGAATGCTGTAGCTATTATTATCTACTGTGAATTTAGTGAAGCATTTGACCAAGTTTCTCATGCAACTGTTGTGGACATGATGGAGAGATAATGGCTAAACAACAGGATGAATGACCCAATGCTTTGTCATCAACAGTTTAATATTAACTCAGAAAGTCTCTAGTGGACCCATCTCAGTGATCTATATTTGGCCTTATGTTATGACATTTTAATCAATGATTTGGATAAAGCTTAAATGTCATGATTATTAAATTTAAAGCTGACACAAAACTTAAAAGGGATAGATGATATATTGGATGACAGAGCCAGGATCCAACAACATTTTGAGAGACTAGAAGGTTGAGCTGAATTTAATTCAATGAAAACTTAATAGGAATATTGTTGTCTTCCCTGTCAGAATGTAGACCCCTTGGGAGTAGGGACTATTTTGTTTTGTTATTTTAGTAATCATAGAGATTGGCATGGTTCTTGGCACAGAATAAATGCTTAATAAATAATCTCTCTCTCTCTCTCTCTCTCTCTCTCTCTCCATATACAAGAACCTATAAGACTCAAATCAGATTTTCTAGGTGTGACTACATTTTTTCCCCATTGAAACTGAGATTGTGCCCCAATGAAAGCCGGAACTTAAAGGGCCATGGCCTAGGCTCTCACCCTTTGCACCCTCTTAGTGTGGGCTTAACTGTATAGGTCTCATGAGAATGAGTGTATTCAGAATACTCAAGAGCTCTGTGTAACTTCACAGAATCTATGTATGATAAGCATCTATTTCACATATGCCCTCTTCGACTGTACTGGTTAGTCTCAGACAATTTTCAACCTAAACCTGTTACTGCAACTTTTAAAATAATAATTTCCTGATTTCTTTTCTTTATATTATCACTTACACATTTCAACATTTTGATGTGCTGTGATCATTAAATATGTATCACTGCTCATTGTACATATGAAATTGTTCTAGTTGCTAGAGAAGACCCATAAGTAAGGAAGATATAAGGCCTGTGCCCTCGGGGAGTTAACCAAACAAGCTAAGAAACAAGAGACAAACTATGTTTTTATTCATGAACACACATGTTTATAAAACATGTTCGGATCTATCTTAAAATTGACAAATAGGATCAATCTTGATCCCGGACTTTAAATTATTAAATTAATTTAGACATTTTCACTTTCAAAATAAGAATATTTCAATATTCATTCACTTCAATAACAACTAATCTAGAAAAATTATTTTATTTTTTTACTGAGTGAAAATTTTAAGTTCACTGTATATGAAATCAATATGTTGGTTCTTTAAATAATTATTGTTAAACTCACCGTGATGTGGTAGTTAGAGTATTGGGCTTGAAGTGAAGACCTGGGTTCAAATCCTGCCTCAGACACTTATTAGTTATGTGATCCTGGGCAAGCTATTTGATTGCTCAGACTCTGGTTCCTCATCTAAAACGGAGATATTGATACCCATACTACTTCACAGGGTTATTAGGAGGATCACATGATATTGTTTTGAAAACCTTAAAATGCTATATTAATATCAGCAATTATTAAGTTGATGAGAATGGATTATAAAAATTTTTCATCATTTTATGGTATTAGATTTCTTCATACTTTTTTAATCAGCCAATTTTCAAATGGCTCTTTATGTGCTTTAACATCTAGGTGTGGTGAAGACCACTAGGAATCTTTACCAGGAGCCTGAAAGCCTACAGTCCACCATTGAGAAAACACAGTTAAGATCAGGCTCTTGACGTGAAGTTGGTTGCTTTTCCTTTTAATTTATTGTTATTTGGAATGGTGATTCTAGGAGTAATTTCCATTCTCAAATTCTCAATTTTGAAAAAACTGCTCTCATATGGCACTGCATTCATTGCTAGGATGGTTAAGGGCCTTGAGTCCATGCCTTATGCAAAAGAATTAAAGCAAAAGGAAATGTGTAGCCTAGAAAAAACATTTAGGAAGGGAATGAGAGCTACTTTCAAACATTTCAAAAGTTGCCGTCAGATAGAAGAGGGATTGTATTGTTCTACTTGGCCCAAGAAGGCCAAACCAGAAACAATGTTTGGAAACTGCAAAGTAGAATATTTAGTTCCCATATAAGAAATTAAAAAAAAAATAAATGAACAAAATTGAATGGGGTGCCATCAGAGGTAATGAGTGAACTGAAGGTCTTTAGGTAAAAAGCTATCAAAAATATGTGGAAATTTCAGGTCTGATTGGGTATCCATGACCCCTCAGGTCCCTCCAAACTCAGTCATTCTATGACTCAACTATTTGATGGAATGGAAATTAAGTGATTATGTTACTTTATATTATGGTGTCTTCCAGTTACATTTTACAAGAAAACAACTTGGGAACACAATTTAATTTCATATACATCTTTTTAGGATCTCAGTGTTCTCTCCCTGAAAACACATTTTCTACCCTGAACCTTCCCACACTCTCATTTTGATGTGAGAGACCTTACATTTTCACACATATTTGTGGATTTAGTAGAAGATGTCATTTTTGTATTTCTGTTTCTATAAAACAAGGTGATATGTGGGTGTGATGTGGGGTACAGTGTGTGGCTGACTTTCTCCATTATATTCAAAATGAGTCTACAGTTCTTATACTTCACCTAGTGTGGGGAAAAAATGACCTCTTTGCAGCCCAAAGAGGTGTGCACTCAGCTCTAACCTTTCCATGTTTTTTTTTTTTACCGTAAAAATTACCCATAGCATTTTATTGCAGTTCCTCAGAAAAGGAAAGGAGAATTACTATCAGTTTTTCTTTGATTGGAAGTAGCAATGAATCCTATTCATTGGAATGGATTTCTCTGAATACTCTCAACTATCACAAAAAACCTTAAGCCCTAGTGGTTTATCAAATAAATAAAAGGTACACTTCATAAATTTGTAGATGACACAAAGCTGGTAGGGAGAGCTAACTTACTATGCTAACATACTGCATGACAGAGTCGGGATCCAAATTGAGAAACTAGGGCATCAGTATGAATCTAAGAAGATGAAACTCAGTAGGGAAAATTCACTTGGATTCAAAAATCAACTTCACAAGTACAGGATGGGGGAGTCATGATTAGACAGAAGATTATCTGAAAAAGATTCGGGGATGTTAGTGGACTGGAAGCTCAAGGGATGTGGCAACAATTACAAAAAAGTCAAAGTGATCTTGGGCTGCCTTAAGAGAGTCATAGTTTCCAGGAATAAAGAAGGTGATAATCCCTGGCACTATGCCCAGGTCTGACAAATCTGCAGTATTGTGTTTATTTGTGGGTGACACAATTTAAGAGGGACATAGATTAGCTCCCAAGGATCCAGAGGAGGGCAAACAGGGTGGTAAAAGACCTTGAAATCATATCATATAATGAACAGATGAGATAATTGGGAAAGTCTAGTCTGGAGAAGAGGGAACATAGTAACTGTCTTTAGGTATTTAAAAAACTCTCAGTGGAAAAAGGGATTAGATTTGTTCTGTGTGGCCCCAGAAGACATAAACAGGAGCAATGAGCAGAAATTGCAAATTTACTATTGATATCAGGAAAAACTTCCTAAGAATTTCATCTCTCCAAAAATGGAATCAGCTACCATGATTGGGGGAGAATTCTCCCTCATTGGAGGTCTTCAAGCTGTGGCTGGATAACTACTTGTTGGGTATGTTATAATGGAGAAGTCTTTGAGGTATGGGTTGGACTATATCACCATTTGCAATCTCTTCCTGCTCCAAGTTCTGTGATTCTATGAGTCTTAGTGCTATTCTATTTGTGTATACACTGGAAGGGGAGGGATGAAGGTGGAGGGTTGGAGTAGAGAGGGAGGCACAAAAATTTCCCAGCCACCTTATTCCTCTCTAAAATCAGCAGTGCTTCTAAACCATTATTTAGCTGGTATGCCCAAACGTAGCCTCATCAAACAAGGCTCAAGGATGAAGCTTTTGTTCTGGCATTGAAAATATCCATACAAGGTACCATGATGCCGTGAAAAGATTCCCAGGTCTAGAGTCAAAGGACCTGAGTTCAAATCTTGGCCCTTCCATTTATTAACTGTGAGGCCTCGAAAGTCAATTAACCTCTCTGGGCCTCAGTTTTCTTCTCTATACAAGTAGGGGATTGGCTTAACTCATTTCCAACACTTACCTACAAATAAACCTTTTAATACCACATTTGGCACATAGTTTTGGCACTAATTATATCTTCTTAGTGGCATGTGACCTCTTCTTGTTCTTGGTACACATTGGCTCTTTGACAATACATTTGTTGTTGTTACCATGTCCAGCTCTCCATAACCCTATTTGGAGTTCTCTTCGCAAATATACTGGAGTGTTTTGCCATTTCTTTCTCCAGCTCATTTTGCAAGTGAAGGAACTGAAACAAACAAGGTTAAATGACTTCTCCAGGGTGGCACAGCTAGTAAGTGTCTGAGGCCAGATTTGAGCTTAGGGAAGATGAATATTCCTGACTTCAAGCCCAGCACTTCATCCACTACAGGATGATTAATTCATGGCCAGTTTCAAAACACTTTTCCACACTTGGACCAGGCTTTTTAAAAATGTGAGCTAAATAACCAGAACTGAAATGAACAGATAAAAGGAGGCCAACACAGAAATTAAGACTCAGTTCACCTCAGGTCCTCCTGACTCCAGGGCCAGCACTCTATTCACTGTGCCACCCAGCTGCCCTGAAACTTTTTTAATTTAAATTTTACTTTTATTTTCAACTCCAAGTTCTCTTCCTTCTTCCACTCCCTTCCCCACCCATTGAGAAGTCAAGAAATACAATACCCATTACACACACACAACACACACACACACACACACACAGTCATGAAAAATTTCCCCATTTGCCGTGTTGGGGGTGGGGGAAGCAAGAAAAATAAAGAAAGGGAAAAAATAGGCTTCGGTCTACACTGTGAGTTCTTCAATTCTCTATCTAGAGATGGACAGAGATGTATATATACCATGAGTCCTTTATAGTTGTGGTGTTTCCATTGTATTGATTAATTACTAAGTCTTCCACAGTTGATTTCCATTACAATATTGCTATTACCATGCTGACTGTTTTCCTGGTTCTGTTCACTTCACTTTTCATCAGTTCTTATGTCTTCCCAGCTATTTCTGAAACCATATCTTTCATCATATCTTACAGCACTATTGTGTATTGCATCATATTCATATACTTTAACTCATTTAGTCATTCCCCAATTGATATGCATCTCCTCAGTTTCCACTTCTTCACCACCATAAAAAGAGATGATGAATATTAAACTTAAAATTGTGTTGTTCAGCCATATTTTTCTAAAAAAGGTCAGTTATTAAGTGTTTGCCATCCTGCCCTTAGTCAGACACATTGTTGTATGAAATATTTTAAGGTGGTGTTTTGTCCTAGTAAATCAATTATTTTTAGATCAAAAAAAAAGTACAATGAAATCTTCTTTATTCTTTCAATCAATTGTTTGGCTATAAAAATGTGATCTGTTGTGGAGTATCATTTAGAAAAGCTCCCCTGGAGAGACTTATATGAAGTGATGCTGAGTGAAATGAACAGAACCAGGAAAACATTATACACAGTAACAACCACATTGTGTGATGACTGACTTTGATAGACTTAGCTCTTCTCAAGGATCTAAGACAACTCCAAAAGACTCATGGTAGAAAATGCTCTCCATATCCAGAAAAAGAACCATGGAGTCTGAATGCAGATGGAAGCATACAATTTGCTCTCCTTTTCTTTAGTGGTTTTGTTTTATTTCTTCTTTTTCATGGTTTCTCCCATTAGTTCTAATTCTTCTATACAACATGACTAATGTGAAAATATGCTTAATATGAATATATAAGTAGAGCCTGTATCAGATTACATGCCATCTTGGGGAGGGGGAGGACAGGAGAGGAAGGGGGTGGGAATTTAACACTCAAAATCTTATGGAAGTGAATGTTGAAAACTAAAAGTAAATAAATTATTTTTAAAAAAAGACTCAGTTCACTTATATATAGGGAAGTGAACTAAATTTATAAAAATAAAAGCCATTCTCTAGTTCATAAATATCCAAAGGATTGAAGAGGCAGTTTTCAAAAGATGAAATTAAAGCTATCAATAGTCACATGATAAAATTCTCTAAATCACTATTATTTAGAGAAATGCAAATTAAAACAACTCTGAGATAACTACCTCATGACTATTTGATTCACTAACATGAGAGAAAAGGAAAACGACAAATGCTGGATGGGATATGGAAAAATTGGGACACTAATGCATTGTTGAGGGAGTATTAAACTGGTCTAATCATTCTGAAGAACAATCTGGAACTATACCCAAAGGTCTATAAACCTGTTCATATCTTTTCATCAAGCAATACCACTAATAGGTTTGTATCCTAAAGAGATCAAAGAAAAGGGAAAAGGACCTATTTTTACAAAAATATTTATAACAGTTCTTTTTGTAGTGGCAAAGAATTGGAAATTGAGGGGATCCTCATCAATTGGGGAATGCTGGAACAAGTTGTGGTAAATGATTGTGATGGAATTCTAGTGTACTGTAAGAAATGATAAGGGTGATAGTTTCAGAAAAAACCTGAAAAGACTTACATGAACTGATGCTGAGTGAAGTGAGCAGAACCAGGAGAACATTGTATGCAATAATAGCAACATTGTGTGATAACCAACTTTGATAGACTTAGCTGCTCTGATCAAGACAATGATCCAAGACAATTGCAAATCACCCATGATAAAAAATGCTATCCATCTCCAGAGAAAGAAGTGAACTTCTAGTACAGATTAAAGCATACTTTTTCTATTTTATTTTTTCATGTATGTGTGTGTGTGTGTGTGTGTGTGTGTGTTTTCTTTTACAACATGGGTAATATGGAAATATGTTTTACATGACCACTTGTATAATTGATATTATATTGTATACCTTCTCAATGTGTGAAGGAAGGGTATGAGGGAGAGAAATTGGAATTCAAAATTTTTTAAAAATGAAAGTTAAAAATATTTTACATGTAATTGGTAAATATTTAACAAAATAAATTAAAAGTTATTTTTTAAAAAGACACAGTTCACTGGAGGGGAAAACTACACATCTGTGAGTCTCTTACAAATTCCTGGGGGAGGTAGAAGCCCATTGAAGAGGAAGAAGAGTTTTGTCTGTTCATGAGTTTGGGTGCCAGTCTTTTGTAAATCATATTTCCTGTTCAGTCAAATAAAATCTACCCTATACTTGCTGTTTTGTAAACCTGTCTGGTTACATGGGAGTTGAGGGTCTTTTATCTTTTCCATAGTCAATCAGCCAATAAACATTTATTAAATACCTACTATGAGTTAAGCACTGGGGAATACAAAAAGAGGCAAAAGACAGTCCCTGCCCTCAAGAAGCTTTGGGAGAGACAACATGCAAAAAAAAAAATACAAATACAAAGCAAGCTATATAGAGGATAAATAGGAAATAATTAACAGAGAGAAAGCACTGGAATTAAGAGGGTTTGGGGGGGACTTCCTGTAGAAGACAGTATTTTATTTGGGACTTGAAGGAAGCCAGGCAAGTCATAGTTGGAGCAGAGGAGGGAGAGCATTCCAAGAATAGGGGACAGCCAAACAGAATGCCCTAAACTGAGTTATGGAATGTCTTGTTTGTGGAACAGCCAGGAAGCCCAAAGAATATGTGTCAGGGAGCAAGGTGAAAGGTAGGGGGAACCTAGATTATGAGGAGCTTTGAATGCCAAACTGAGCATTTCATATTTGCTGCTGGAGACAATAGGGAACCACTGGTGTTTACTGAGTGGGGGAAGGGTGGTGTGTGTGTGACATAATTAGATCTGAGTTTTAGAAAAATCACTTTAGTGGCTGAATGGAGGATAGATTGGAGTAGGGAGAGGCTTGAGACAGTCAGACCCACCAGCAGGTTATGGCAATAGTCCAGGCATAAGGTGATGAGGGCTTGCACCAGAATGGTGGCAGTGTCAGAGGAGAGAAGGGGACATATTCAAAAGATGTTGTGAAGGTGAAATCAACAGGCCTCAGGGCTGAGAGGCATTGAGGTATTGAGGTACTGAGGAATCCAGGATAACTCCTATGTTGCAAGCCTGAGGGACTCAGAGGATGATGTTACCCCCTACAGTAATAGGGAAGGCAGGAGGGAATCATGGAACTACAACAATCTGTTCCTGAACAGTTCAAAAGACAAATAAAATATTTGAGAACAAAATTTATGGCTTACACACTAAAAACAATGGGCAGAATGTAAAACTGGAATCTTTGATGGCAAGTCTCACCAAGAGAAACAAAAGAGACAATAATAGATTGAGAATGCAAATATGTAGAAGTGAAGGACAATCTAGAAGAAGAAAAGCAAAAACAATAGCTTTAAATGAAAATGTGCTCACTATATAAGCAAAACATGGTGATCTCAAAGACAAGATGTGTAGTGACAATGTGTAGAAGAACACAACAGGAATAAAAACCTTATCATAGGAATAATAGAACTGCCCAGGATTTCTGAACATCAGAAAATAAAATGCCAATTGAAAGAATTCACAGATTACCTCAAGAAAAACAAAACCCTAAGGCAGCAAATTCTGAGACATGTAGTGATTAAATTTAACAATTCAATTTAAAAACAAGTTCTGCCAGAGACAGAAAGGAAAGGATATTCAAATTAAGCAAGACTATTCTTCACCCACAATAAAATGTAGGAAGGAATGGAATAATGAGTTCTGAAGATCATTATAGCTCAGGAAGCAGCCTAAGGTGACCCACCCTGCAAATCTGAATTTAAGCATGCAGGAAAAAAGATGGAAGTGAGATAATAAAGAGACATCTTAAACGTTTTTAGAATGAAAACAAAAGCAAAACCAAACTAAAGAGATTATTTGCTTTTTGAATACCCCAAACAAAAGAAAGGTAGGAGGAATGAATAACTGCAGCATCCAGGGACAGCAACAGCAACAGAGTGACAACAGAAAGACCTGTAAGAAACTTCTTCCTAAATGTACATAAGGGTACTAGGGTAAAACAGATCTATGGATCCAATTATGGATCTAACAGTGAAGAAGTAGGTATGGAGCTTTATGGACAAAACCTGGCAACCCTTTGACTTTAAGTGTGGGACTACATCATTTGTACATCATGGGTACATGAAAGGGAGGGGGATAGAGAGAAATGTCTGATGTGCCAGGGTCAAATCAAAGTCTAACAATGAGGCTAAGGGGACCCCTGTGGACTCAGAAAAAGAAGGGCCTATAAGACAATGGATGAAGAGAAGATGGGGAAGGAAGAAGACCTTGCTTTGGTGATGGGAGGAAGTTCCACTGATGAATACTCCTATGGGTGAAAAGAGATGGGGACCTAGGGTTGGGTGTGGGCTAGGGGATTTGGTGCTTGAAACTCTGCTCATCCTACCTTGGGAGAAGGGGAGTTGGAACTTCTGAGAGAAACTGGCACTTGGAAGAATGGGAGAGCATGGACCCAGGGAGGAGATTTGGGGGAGGGGGAAGTTAACGAAAGGAGGGCATAGATCTTTGGGGCAGCTCGGATGGCATAACGGATAGAGCACTGGGACAGAAACAGGAAGATTCATCTTCATGAATTTAAATCCGACCTTAGATGCTTACTAGCTGTGTGACTCTGGGTGAGTCACTTAACCTTGATTGCCTCAGTTTCCTTATCTCTAAAATGAGCTGGAAAAAGAAATGGCAAACCACTCCAATACCTTTGCCAAGAAAACCCCAAATAAGAAATATGAAGAGTTGGACATGATTGAATCAATTGAACAAAAACAACAAATAGAAAAGTAGTGGACTGCAAAATCAGGGATGAGGGCCCCACATGGGGAAGTATCCTCTGACACTGGCAATAATTGTCATTGTTTTGGGAGTGAAGCTGAGATTAATTCCATGACTGGAATGGAATTAAGAAGAATCCCTGAGGTAAGCTCTACAAGGCAATGACAGAAATTGTTTAGATTTTCTAGAGGGAAGAAACTGGAATTGATATTGTGGATGTCTTGATTGCATGAGGAATATAGGGAAATGAGAAAGATCAGATAAATAGGAATCATGAATCAGAGAATGGGGGTCTAGAGTAGACTGAAAAAGAGAATGGATAATGAAGATAGTGAGAGAAATCATTTTTGGCAAGGGGTGCAAAAATATGAAATTTTAAAAACTAATGAACTAGTGGAAGGGGAGGAAGGGAAGAGGGAATGTACTTTAACTGAGAAAGAAAAGAAAGGGGAGAGAGGAAGAACCACATAATCAGATAAGAGTAGGAGAGAGGGATAATAATAGTAATAAGTGAGACTATGAAGGGAAAAGGGTAACAATTGAGAGGAAGGGAACAGGGTGAGAATAAGATCCACTGGGAACAGAGCCACCTTAAAAAAGATTAAGATAAAGTAATTGAAGGAACATAGCTGTTTACAGTAGAAGAAGGGAAAAAATCATAACTTAAAAAATAACCCAATAATTGAGTGAGATAGAGGAAAATAAAACCTAACACTCACAACTTTAAATGAGAATGGATTAAACAATCCAATAAAACAAAAAGGAGTGACAGATTGGATTTTAAAAAGTCCTGCAATCTGTTGCTTACAAGAAACACATTAAAAAAAAAAAGATACAAAACAAAACTGAGGGGATGGACAAAAATTTATTATGTATCCCTCCAAGTGAATCCCTCCAAAAAAACAGACAAAGCAAAAAGAAACATTTAAAAATTAAAAAAAAAAACAAAGAAACAGTAATAGGCTTAATGAAACCACAGAATAAACCAATCAATAATAAATTTCTATGTGCAAAATGCCTTAGCTTCCAAATTCTTAAAGGAAATATTATCTGAGCTATAAGAAGACATAGAGAGTTACATAATAATGACAGGAAACCACTATCCCTCTCTTCATTTTTTAATAAGGCTAACAGAAAGATAAACAAAAAGGAAAATATGTTACTGAACAAATTGTTAGAGAAATTCAAGTTAAAAGACTTATGGCATCTTTTAAATAGGACACCAAAAAAAAAAATACATATTTCCCAGTTCTTACATGGAATTAAAAAAAAATATTGTCCATGTACAATGGCATAGAGATAATGCAAATGAATATAAAAAGGTAGATAGAGTGAATACATCCTTCATAGATTATAACACAATAAAAACAATCCTAAGACCACAAACAAAAGATACAGAACTAAATGGAGACTGGACAATAAAATCCTATATAATGAATGAATCAAAGAACAAATTACAGAAGAAATTAATAAAAATGTAAAAGAAAATGGTAATGATGAAACATGCTAAAATTTCTGGGATGTAGTGAAAGCAGGGGTGGTGGTAGCAATGGAAAGCATATCCTTATGAACATAAATTTACAAGATAGAAAAAGAGGATTAAAGAACTGAATATGCATTAAAAATTAGAAAGCATATAAATAAATCTAAAATATGCACAAAAGGAAGATATTAAAAACAAGAGGTAAAATAGATAAATTGGAAATGAACATAGAATTGATAAATTAAAATAAAGCTAGTTCTTTGAAAAGACCAATAAAATTGGTAAACTCTTAACTAATCTGATTAAAAGTAAGAGAGCAAAAAATAACTAATAAACATGATGAAATAAAATTGTAAAAAAATAAAAAGAATAATTAGAACATATTGTGCACAGTTATATGCTAACAAACCTGAGAATACAAAAGAAATAGAGGAACACAATTAAAAATGTAAAATATGCAAACTATAAAAAGACCATGTAGGAGTATTAAACAATCCAATTTCAGAAAACAAAATAGATCTATTTCTAAAGAGAGGGAAAAAATTAAACAAAACAAACTCTTGGTCTTGTTGTAGTCACAGAATTCCCTCAGATTTTTAGAGAACCATTAATACCCACAATTCACAAATTATTTCCAAAAATTGAGAAAGAAAACCTACTAGAATCCTTTTGCAAGACAAATATAGTTCTAATACCTAAACCAGGAAAAGATAAAACATAGAAAGAAAACTATAGACCAACATCATTCATGAACTTTGACTCAAAAATTTTGAACAAAATCCTGTCAAACAGATTACAGCAATTTATCTAAGAAATTATTCATTTTGAGCAAGTGAGATTTATACCAGGAATGCAAGGATGCTTCAAAATTAGGAAAACTACCAGAATAATTAATCATATTAAAAAGCAAACCATCACAAATGACATAGTCATCTCTATATACAGAAAAACTTTTGACAAAATACCATACTTTTTTATGCTAAAAGCCCTACAAAGTATAGGCATAGAGTTTAAAAAAAAATCATAAAAAAGCATCTATCTAAAAGCAAAAGTAAGCATCATGTACAATAAGAATACATCAGAACCTTTCCCAATAAATGCAAGAAGGAAGCAAGATGCCCACTCTCTTCACAATTATTTGATATAGTTCCTAAAATACTAACAATAGCAATAAGACAAGAGAATGAAATTAAAGGCATAAAAATAGGTAAGTAGGAAATAAAATTGTCCATCTTTGTTGATGATATGATAGTATACATGAAAAGGGAATCAGCAAAGATACTAATTGAGACAATTAACAGCTTCAGCAAACTTGCAAACTACAAAATAAATCCCCTCAAATCAATATCATTTCTATATGATAATCACAAAACACAAGTAGCAATGCTAGAAAGGAACTTCCATTCCAAATAACCACAAAATACATAAAACATCTGGGGATCAACCTATCAAAACACACAAAAGACTTCTATGTATTCAATTACAAAGCACTCCTTAAATAAAGAACAATCTAAATAGCTGAAAGAATGTTCAGTCCTCATGGTGAGGTTGTGTCAATATAATAAATATCACAATATCACAAAATTAATTTACTCTTTAAATGCCATACCAAATTATCAGAGGGATGCTTTATAGAACTTGATAAAATAATAATAAAATTCATTTGGAAAATCAAAATATCTAGAATGTCAAGGAAAATGACAAAAAGAAGTAGGGACAAAAGGGCAGTAGGACTTCTAGATCTCAAAGTATATTATAAAGCAGCAGTCATCAAAATCTAAACAAGGGATAATCAGAAACAGTGGAACTTAGAATAGAATAGAATTAGAAACTTAATAGCCCAGTGTTTGATAAAATGGAAAATATAAATTACCTAGGAAAAGACCTCCTTATCTGATGAAAATTTCTGGGAAAACTGAGAAGTAGTATGTCAGAAATTAGGCTTAGACAAACACTTTACACCAATATTCCACAATACAATCTAAATGGATATATGACCTTAATATTAAAATTAAAGATCACACTATTAAAATTTTTTGAAGAGAAACAGATCATATACCTTTCATCTGATGGGAGATGAATTCTTAACCAAACTAGAGATAGAGGCAATTACAAAAGATAAAATAGATAACTTTGAATACTTGAAACTGAAAATCTTCTGCATAGACAAAATTAATATAGCTAGAATAAGAAGAGAAGTGTTTGAAAGGGAAAAAATATTTGTATCAAATTTCTCTGATAATGGCATCCAAGACAGGTAAACAATTATATATATACATATATATGTGTGTGTATGTATATGTATATATACACACACACATATATATGTATATACATATATATACATATATACATATATGCACACATACATATACACTCATCAATTGGAGAATGGCTAAATAAAGTTTGGTATATAAATGTGATGGAATATTCCTGTGCTATAAGAAATGTATGTGATAATACAGAAAAGCATGAAAAGATCTGCATGAACTGATACAAAGTGAAGTAAGCGGTGTCAAAAAACAATACGTACAGTAACTACAACAATGTAAATAGAAAAAAAAACATACCAAAATAAATTGAAAGTCAATGTAACAGAAGTATAAAGATCAAGTCATCCTCCTGAGGTACTAGATTCTGTCTTTAATGGGGAATAAGGGATAGATAGCAATATGTCTGGAGTTATGTACTCAGTGTCACATTATTTTTTCTTACTATAGAACCTGGATTATAGAAAACAATTCCTCAATGGAGGGACAAGAGCCATAGCAACAAGCTGAGGCTCAGAGTGGGATGAAGCAAAAGGAGAGACTGAACTAGTGAAGCCCAGAAACGACCTGAAATAGCATCCATCTTGAACAAGAAGAGAGGCTCAATCTGGCTAGGGGACCAGACAAAAGTTGTCATGAAGTAGAGTCCAAGACCTTCTGGCTTCCAGAAGGACTATGAATAATGCCAACACCAATCACAATTTCAGATGACAAATGAGAAGTCTGCTGCCCTCCTGAAAGAGAGGTGATGGACTCAGGGTATTGAATGAGACATAATTTTAAAAAAAAATTTTTTGACTCTGCACATTTGTTATAAGGGTTTTATTTATTTATTTATTTTTTACCCAATAGTGGCAGTATGGGTATTGGTTAGGAAGGAGAGAAAACCAATTTTCATTTATTGAAAAAAAAAATTAATTTAAAATTAAGCAAATGCTCTACAATGTGACCAAAACAAAACAAAACAAAACAAAATACAAAGACTACATGGAGGAGGAGTCCAAATGCCAACCTAGAACCAAAATTTAAAAAGAGAAACCAACTTGAAAACAAAGGGCAGGGCCCAGATACTGTAAATGGTTTCAAATCACCCAGGAGAGAGAAAAAGGATCTACTAACAGGTCAGAGCCTCCACATCTCCAGAGGGGATAAGGAGAATAACAATAAATTTCTTGTGTCCTGAAACCCAAGGAAAGAATACTTGGGGAAGACAGAAAGGGGAAAAAAGGCTTTTCTCTCAAGGGAGGTAAGTAGCAAAAAGTGAAGAAAACCTCTTTTGGAGAGTACCATAGAAAGGGAGTATTAGGGATCTTTCCACATTTAAAGTGAAGAACTGGAAAAGTGGATTTATGGTATAGCTGAAACACCTGCTTTTTTACCAGTTGGAATCCACTGAGTAGAAACCCAAAACATAGAAAACCTCTAGCTCAAGCAGCAGTTAGGCTGATTTTGAAAATGAGGTCTGTCTAAATTAGAGGGTCATCCAGACAAAGAAAGGGGGAGCTAAGGAAGTACAAGATCTAGGTATTCCTGGAAAACCAGTTTCCCTGAAAAGACCTCTAGTATTGTATAGTTCCCCTTGGATTACTATTATAACCATCCAATTATATCTCCTTATGATATTTAATAGTTTTAAATAAAAAGAAAATACTATTACATGTTTAAAAGAGTACTTATGTCCTATTTTTAGAGAATAGGGGCAGGGCTTTTGTCATCTCCAGTAGGCCCATCTATGAATTTAGGGAACCTTGTCAGTTGAAGAGACATGGAGGTGGCTAGAACCAGGGAGGGAAAAACCCTACAGTTATAGGGTTGGGTAGGGTGTGGGCAGGGAACCAGTGGATTTGTGGCTCTACAACTTCCTTCTAGATTCAAGTGATATGAGAGGTGGGAATGCTGGCCCTGATAAGCAAACCCTTCCAGTGGCTGAGTCAGCTAATGTGGCCATCAGGCAAAAAGAGAAGAGACCATGTTCATATTGTGTGAGGAGGAATCTGCCCAGAAGAGCATCTCACCTTGAACAGGGAAATCCTGATCCCATGTTCTCAGCTGGGGTAGAAAGCACCTCTCTTTCTATAACTTGGCTTTTCACTAAACAAAACTATTTAATACTTGAAGCTGAGGGGGATTGCTGCAGCATGGAAGAGTGGAATTAAGATTGTAGCTTCTGGGAATTTGCTAGAGTCCTCTTCTCTCACCACCTCACTCCCAGTTCCTTCACCTTTCCATTGTTGTCATGAACCATAACTTGTCCTGAGCTGAGACCTCTAAACAAGTACATTAAGAGACACTGGGCTCATACAGGAGAAAAAATGCCGGATTTGTAATGAGAGGAAATGCTATAGATCCTGCTTCTGCTATTTACTCATCAGGTGATCTTGGGCTTAACCTCTCTGGATCTCAGTTTTCTTATCTGTAAAGTGAGTATGGGACTTAGTACTTTCTAAAGCTTCTTCCCACTCTAAATGTATGGCCTTTCCAGGTCTATTGAATTGCAGTGATTTTCCCATGTGTTGCAACTGGGGATGGGATAAGGGGGACAAAATGATGTTTCATGTTGGAGTTCCATAGACACAAGAGATATTACTTACCCCAAATTAGCTGGTTAAAGCGCTCTCCAAGGAGGTAGATGCAGGCGAGGAGGACATAGCTGACAGAGAAGAAGGCTGCTAAGCCTTCTGGACTGAGCTGAGCAAATATAGGGTACACCCACTTTTTGGTTACATAGTAAATCCTCAGGACCCTGCAGAGATAAATAAGTCACACCAATTAGGACAACACAAGATGATTTTATAGCATTTTTTACTTAAGAGAAAATGGTGCACTGAAACTAGACTGGTCAAGAGGAAGTTATGATATTGGTTGATAATTAAGTCACCTCCACTGGAAAACAGAAGTAAATTGTCATTGTTGTTGTTCTTCTAGGCAGTGTAACTAATTAAACAAATTATCTTGTTGGCTTAACTTGGAACATGGTGCCCAATGCATCACGTGTAGACATGAGAAGAGAAGGAAGGTGAACCACTGGCTAGAGCCCTAGATTAAGAGCCAAGAACCCCTGGTTATAGCCCTAGCACTGCTTCTAATTAGCTGTGTGACTTTTGGTTGTCACAACTTCCCTGGGCCTCAATTTCTTCACCTGGAAAACAAAGACTTATAGACTCCAAGATTTGGGGGCTCTAACTCCAAGGTAATGCATTCAATGGTGAAGGCTGGTCGTGCTGCAGTTCATGTGTTTTGTCTCTGGTACATCTCTAAATGGATGGCATAGCCAGGAAGCTTGGCTCTGGTTCCTTTGAGGACAGGTATTAATCAACATTGTGCATTAGGAAAGAAAGGATGGGAAAGGACCAAGAGGGTCAAACTGAAGCCCCAATGTAGATAACAGATGAAAATTAGTTCTAATTTAATTTGTTTTGTTCACAGATTTCTTTCATCAATTCAGATTAGAAACTCACCTGAAACTTATTATCTTAGAGCATTGTTTAGGGCAGAGTAGCTCTCTGCCCTAAGCAAAATCTTCCTAACTCCAAAGTTAGCCCTCTATCCATTATCATATACTGCCACACAAATGTAATTTCTTTCCTTTTCCTTTCTTTTTTTGGAGGCAATCAGGATTAAGTGACTTGCCCAGGGTCCAACAGCTAGTAAGTGTCTGAGGCCAGATTTGAACTCAGGTCCTCCTGACTCCAGGGCCAGTGCTCTATCCACTGTGCCACCTAGTTGTTCCACACTAACATAATTTCTTAAAATAAACTCTCTAGATTTCTAATTATAATAATTAATAATAAACATTGATGCTATGATACTATAACATCTGAACAGCGAATTTTTAGTATGGTACCCAAAGAGCCTGAAGTGTGTATTTCCTAGAGTTCCCAAACTTGTTTGGCCTACTGCCCCCTTTAAAAAAAATTACTCAGTGACCCCTTGGAAATTTACTTTCTTTAAACCTTTAACAATTCTTTTTTTTTTAATTTGTGTCATTTCAAATTACTACTGCCCCCCTATATCGTTCCAGCACCCCCAGGCGACAGTATCTTCCACTTTGGGAAACTATGGATCTTAGGCCAATCTCTTGTATCAGGATTCCACAGGATGGCTAGGCCTTCCCTTGCGGTATATATGGTAATAAGGAAGCTGAGGATAGAGGGGAAAGAAAAAAGTGGTCAAAGAAGAACTTAAATGCAATTACTATAGGTTGCTGTAATTAATTTATTTCTTTGGAGTTATGGTTTTCTGGTCTCAGAGTAAATTTATATAAAACCATATGCAAAAAATGGTTTTAAGCTAGAGGCCTAGAAAGTTTCTATTTCTCTACAAATGTATTTGTTTCATTTTTCAAGTTTTGCGATGAAAACTCCTGAAGGAGACTAATGAATTCTGATGTTTCACAGGGAAAGTGCAAAGAAAACTACAGGTCTGTTAACCTGACAGTAGGAAAAGTAATGAAAATGCAAATACAGTGTTAGGCAAGATTACAGTAATTTAATAAAGGGCAGTCAGCATAGAGGCATGAAACGAAAATTGTGCCTGTCAGTTTGTATCACATCTTGGATAACATGACTGAATAAATGTTTAAAAAAAAAGGAAGAAAGAAAGAAGGAAAGAAGGAAGGAAATCAAATAGTGAATAAAATGTACTTGGATTCTGAGAAAACATTTGCCGTGGGAAAAAATGATTGACAAGTGAAGAATATGCATCACTTGGAAAAGGATTATGAAATGGAATTAAAAATCAGATGTATGACTCCACCCCCTACTAGTATGCTTTTTCTCAAGAGAGATCAGACAGGGTGACATGTTACTAAAGTGAAGAGTCCTGATCCAGACCAATGCTTGGCAGTCAGTGGTAGCAGGTGGCTTCTAAGAGAACACAGGACAAATTAATTTTACTTCTCATTCTTGTTTTTGTAACCACTAATACCAAGACCAGTACATTACATGTAGTAGGAACTTAGTAAATTTTACAAAAATGGATTGAATTTACTGAAGACAGAAAATCGCTTCCAGAAAAAATGTCCCCAAGGTAGTCCTGGGGGAGGTTGTAGGGGTAAGGATTGAAAGGTGCAGTTAAAGATTGGACAAGGGGCTCACCATGATCCACTCACTCTCCTGTATTCAAAACCTTCAGATCATCTTGGACTTTTCCTGCCCCCCTTTTGCTTTTGTTGTTGTTCAATCATGTCCAACCCCATTTGGGGTTTTCTTGGCAAAGATACTGGAGTGGTTTGACATTTCCTTCTCCAGCTCATTTTACAGATGAGAAAACTGAGGTAAACAGGATTAAGTGACTTCCTCAGGGTCACAGTTAGTAAATCTCTGAGGCCAGATTTCAACTCAGGAGGATGAGTCTTCCTGACTCTAGGCCTGGAACTCTATAAGCTGCATCCACACATTTGCCCCAGTTCCATAACTTTCATCATCTCATCTCTATTTTAATTATCTTTATTCTAATTCAGGCTTTCATTACTATCCTAATGAAAGTCTTCTTACTTCCCAGTGGGTCTTCCCACTTCCATTCTCTCCACTGGTGGTAGCTTGGTAAAGTGGAAAGAGTATTGCCTTTGGAATCAAAGGACCCTCATTCATTCAAATCCTAGCTCCTCTAACTATCTATGTGAACCTAGGCAAGTCAGTTAACCTTTCTAAGCCTCTCTGTTTCCTCATCAGTAAAATGAAGGGGTTGGACAAGATGACTTTGAAGGTCCATTCCTGTGTTAGATCTATGATCTTGTTTCTGTCTAGTACATTTTTCATATTATAACCAGAATAATCTTTCCTGCACATACCTAGATCTTATCATGTTACTCCTTTCTTCAAAGATGTTCAGCACTTTCCTATTGCCTACTAAGTGAAGTCCAAATTTTACCTGAAATTCAAAGACTTCCCCAATATGATGCTATTCTCCCTTTCCTTCTCAGATTACCACCACACACACACACACACACACACACACACACTATGTTCCAGAGAAATGGAGACATTTTTCTGCTAAAAATCATGCCATTTGCCCACCTCTCTCCATGCCTTTATTCCTGCTATTCCTCAGGCTTAGAATCCTCTTTTCCAGCTCTCCTATGCACCTTCACCTTTTAATTTCCTTCCAAGCTTTAGAGCTCCCCTCATATTTCACACCTTTTCCTGGAAGCCTATCCTGATCTCTCTGTCTTTAACAATATTTCCCTTTAAAACTTCAGATAGTATGCAAACTTAAAAAGTTTTTGAACAAACAAAACCAATGAGGCCAAAGTGAGAAGAAAAATAGGAAACAAGAAAAAAGTTAAAGAAAAAAATTTCTCACATACATAAGGAACTGATCCAAATTTGTAAAAATAAGGACCTTCCCCCAAATGTGAAATGGTCAAAGTACATGAATAGACAGTTTTCAGAGGAAGAAATGAATTCTATCAATAGTCATATAAAAAAATGCTCTAAATCACTAATAATTAGAGAAATGCAAACTAAAACACCTCTAAGGTAGGATGTCACACCTATCAGATTGGCTAAGATGACAAAACAGGAAAATGATAAATGTTGGAGAAGGCGTGGGAAAATTGGAACACCAATTCATTGTTGGTGGAGTTGTGAACTGATCCAACAATTTTGGAGAGCAATTTGGAACTATGCCCAAAGGGCAAACTGTGCATACCCTTGGACCCAGCAATAGCACTTCTAGGGCTGTATCCCAAACAGATCATAAAAATGGGAAAAGGATCCACATGTAAAAAAATATTTATAGCAGTTCTTTCTGTAGTGTCAAAGAATTGGAAATTGAGGGGATGCCCATCAATTGGGAAATGGCTGAATAAGTTGTGGTGTATGAATATAATGGAATATTATTGTGCTATAAGAAATGATGAGCAGGCGGACTTCAGAAAAACTTTGAAAGACTTGTATGGACTGATGCTGAGTGAAGTGAAGAACCAAGAGAACATTGTACACAGTAACAGCCACCTTGTGGGATGACTAACTTTAATAGACTTAGCTCTTCTCAAAAATGCAAGAATCTAAGATATATCCAAAATATTCATGATGAAAAATGCTATCCACATCCAGAGAAAGACCTATAAAGTCTGAATGCAGATTGAAGCATACTATTTGCTCTTTTTTTTCTTCTGTTTTATTTTGTTTCTTCTTTCTTGTGGTTCCTCCTATTGGTTCTAATTCTTCTTTACAACATGACTAATGTGAAAATATGTTTAAAAAAAGATTTAAATAAAGATGTCATAAGCAAATAACTATCATATATAATAAAAAATAATTAATCAAATAAGACCAATTAATTAAAAGAGAAAAATTAACAAGCCAGGATACAAAATTAGGTGATCTGATTCCTAATTGGAAGAAAGATTAGGGGCTTTCCAAGTTGGGAGGTAGAGAGAGAAAATTTTGGTTCAGTGGGGAGGAGAGGTGAGTAGGTTTGGGGGTCTTTCTTTTCCAAGAATTGAGAGATGCTGATTAATTGCATCCACCTACATTTACAAAACAATAGCTGGTTCCTGCCATCGAGGTTCTCATGGATGATTTGCTGAAAAAGAACAAGCTGGAGGAGAATCCATGTAGCAAAACAAGATGGGGTCAGTGTTCATGAGATAGGATCTAATTGGTTCTCTTGATTCCTACACCAAACCAACTCCATTTTGTGACTGGTCTTCACTCCATTTCATCACTGGGCACTGTACTAAGCACTAGGGACACAAAAAGAGGCAAAAGACATTCCTTGCCTTCAAGGATATTACAATCTAATGGATCTATAAAGAAATGAGTCTACAATCTGATTATCTTATGTACATTAGATCAGGGCTTCTTTTTGATTTTTAATTAATTTATGGTTATTGCACATTCAGAAACCTTTTACTGGTACCAAATTTTCCATGACCCTATATGGGGTCACCACCCACAATTTAAGAAGTCCTGAATTAGATCATAGTATGGTGAGGTAGTTTCTGAATTGGTTGATTGACCAGATTCAAAGAGTAGCAATTAATGGACTATCATCAAATGGCAGGGATGTCTTCCCTGGTTTATCTCAGGTATCTGTCCTTGACCCTATTCTTTTCAACATTTTATAATCAATTATTTTGAAAAATTCGATTTAAATCCAATAAACATCTCTTAAAACCAAGATACCATGTCAAGTAGAAAAAAGCAGTGTGAATTTTTTTTCTCATATGACTACTCCCTTATTCTTGGACCTTAAATTATTGCCCCACAATGCCAATGACAAGTGCACTCCCAATTTGCCTTTTTTCACAACCACTTCCTAGAGAAGGTTGGGCAAGGAGGAGTTGAATCAGGGGAAAGAGAGGCACGGTGTTTGAAATTTTGTCAATCTTGTCATTTACCATGTACATAAGCTCAGATATTTACTAGTTTTAAGATTTCCAAAGTGCTTTATAATATCTCATTTTATCCTCACAACAACCTTGGGAAGTAATTATTATTGTTATCTTTTTTAAAAATGTATTTTATTTTTAATTTATGTAATAAAACAAGCATTTTAAGTCACTTAACTTCTGTCTGCTTCAATTTCCTTATCTATAAAATGGGGATAATAATAGTACTATTATTATACTAGTACTAATAGTAATAGATAAGGAAACTGAAGCAGACAGAGGTTAAATGATTTGCCAGCCAGCATTGATGACAGGTCTAAAACTCACGTCTCCTGACTCCAAGGGGCTCTTTATTACACCATTGCCTTTCAGGAAAAGTAAGAAGATTTCCATGAGAGATGGATTAGTTCCAAAAGTCAATGAGATCACTGATAATACTGTCTCTCTAGCCACTGGAAAGCTGTGGGAATTATTTTTTTTATATGCTTACCCCCTTCTACTTGGATCTTAAATCCACAATGCCAATGGAAAGTACATTCGCAATTTGCCTTTTCTCACAACCATCTCCGAAGGATGCCAGAGGATGTAATTTGGGCTAAAGCTTGGGGTGGTGGGGGGAGGAAGAATTGAACCAAGGGAAGGAGTGGTACAGTATCTGAAATCTTGCAAAGTGTAAACTCAGTCTCTACATTCTAGATGATGTCTTCCAAAGAATTTGAAAGGCATATATTCACTCCTGCCATTCTGATGTGTTCCCATACATGGACTAATGCATGCATTTTGCAATCAGAAAAATAACAAAAAGAGGCAGCATGCATGTGGCAGTCCCCATGGATGCTGGCCTCAATGGCTATTTTTAGAAGATTGTAATAGGGTTTCAGCAGTGAAATACTTGCCAACTTAGAACCATTACAGAAAACTGACTCAAGTTCTCACGCTCTCTCTGGCCCTGGCCCATATCTCTTACCTCACGCTGACTATGTTCTTTCCCTATTTGACCAACTAAGATGGCATGCTTGTAAACCAACCCACTAAGAATTGTCCTAAAATGTCTCCACGTACTTACCCCTCTTAGAAGACCTGCATATGTCACCCTTTCTCCCCATGCCCTTCCCTGTCCAGCTAAGAATCAGCCTTTGGATGTCTTGGCCCTCAAAATGAAATGCCCTATGGAACCCCAGAGTGTTATGACAAGCTAGGGCTAATAAGCATCTAATATCTGGAACTACCATATTTGTGAACAGACAGAGGTCAAATTACTGTGGAAAAGTACCAAGCAAGAAGGAAAAAAATGAATGGGATTGAAACGAAATGTCCTCATCTGGAGAAAATTCATTCTATTGGCAGCAAGAAGCCATGAGCTTCAAGGAGAACAAAACCAAACCATTTTCTCTTCTTACTTGCAAATAGTCCTTATTACCAAATATCATTCCTTCCTATGACAATCCTCCCTAATTCACTCCTCCCAGTTCTCTGCCTTATTAGATCCTTGTCCCTATCAAGTCCCAATTCACTGGGAATTTGAGCACAGCATATGGCTTAAATGTTGCATTCAAAAAACTTGGGGTAAATTGCTAGAAGGCAGTGACTTATGTGTCTTTTTGTAGAGAGGGTGGAAATTGGGGTACCCTATCTTTCCAAAGCTGCAAGTACACTAACTATTCATAGACCTGATCCCACTACTGATCAACACAGGAACATTGACCTGCTCTATTTTCTAATCTGGATCAGCTCTCCCCTCCTTAGGCAGCCTGGTGGCCGCCTGCTTGCAGGGTCCCATCATATTGGTAAGGGGCTTAGTGAAGACACTCAATTGGTTTAGCTCACTGTAGCTCAGAATTCCTGAGCTCAAGTGACCCATCACACTCATCCTTCCCAGTAGCCGAGACTACAGGTATGGCTCACTGCCCCAGCCCTCTTTATGTCTTCATTTCCTATTCAGTACCTAGCAAAGACAAGCATAGAAAGTGTATTGCCCTGGGCATCAACTGCTAAGGTAACCAAATGCCCAATAAAATAAGGATTCTTGTTGCTTTTGGATATGCAGTAAAACCAATAAAGGAAGGTAGTATGGAGTGATAAAAAGACAGTTTTAATAACTACTTGCATCACCTTGGGAAAGTCACTTAACTTCTCAGGTCTGAGAAAACTCTTAGTTTCCTAATCTATGAAATAGTAAGGACGTATACCTGCAGGGCCCACCTCATCAAGCTGCTTTGAAAACCAAGTGAATGGGGACAATAAATGAAATAATAGCACCATCATAAAAGTGCTAAGTATTATAACTGCTAGGTGCTCAATATATATTTATTGATGGCTTCATTGCTATTGTCCTTGATCACCTTTCCCATGTGTTTCAAGCAACCAACAAGATTCCTTCCACTCTCCCTGGAGAACTTTCAACTCAGTCATGGATTCCCCTAACTCCAGAACTCTCTTTAGTGTCTGACATGTCCTCTCACCCTGACTGACTAGCTCCACTGATGCATCCATTGTCAAAGCTGAAAGTGGACTTTAAAGATGGCCCAACCCCTTCCTCCCACTTTGCTGAGGCCCAAAATTGTAAAGCATCTTTCCCTGATCTTTTATATCCAATCAGTTCCCAAATCCTGTTGATTAATGACAGCTCTCACATTTGTGCTCCCTTGCCCCCATACCTGACTCTATCACATAGTTAATGGTAAGCCATGATACTATTTGTGACTACAAAGAATTAAAAAAAAAAAATAGACCCTTGAATATACATGCGTAGAGAGCACCAGTTGAGGAATTCCCCCTAGTAGTGCAGATCCTTACTTTTTCTGCAACTAAGTCTTAGAAAGTTGCCAGGGACACTGTTATGAGTGAGAGACTGCCCAGGATGAAAGCACTGCCAGTTTGTCAAAGGCTGGACTTGAACACAGATCTTCCTGGCTCAGAGTAATTCTCTATCCACTATGTCTGTTGTCTGCTTCTGACTGTATCCCCAATCATGGTTCACTTTGTTCCTGCCTCCACTTCCTCTGAACAACACCTCCCTTTCCTCTCCAGTTGCATTGCTACCAAGATGGAGTTGATGTCAGTGAGGAACCTCTACCCTGGAGTCCTCTCCTCCTCAGTGGTGACATTTTCCTTGGCTCCACCAATTTGGGAAGAGCTTTACCACAATCTCACCTCTCTTTCTCTCTGAACTCCACCTTTTTCTTCATCCCCCCTCTTCTCTTCCTCCCCTTCACATACGAGCACCTCTTTCTGCATTGTCTTCCCTCACCAGAATGTAAACTTCTTGAAAGTAAAGACTATTTTCATGCTTGTATTTTTGTCCACAGAAGTTGGCTCAGTGCCTAGCACATGGTAAGTGCTTAATGATTTCTTGGACTCAGTAGGTCTCAGTCTTTGTATCTCTCTCTGTCGTTGTCTCTATCTTTCTCCCTGTTTTTCTGTCTCTTTCTCTCTGACACCATCTTTCTCTCTTTCTGTCTCTTTATGTCAAATTCATATGTGTAAATTTTTCCCCTTACACCACTGATTTTTTTTTTAAATGTGTATCATTCTCATAGCATCAAACCAGGAAGAGAACAACACTGAAAAAATGCAGCTAGGGGCAGAGCATATGGAATGATTTTTTAAAAAACTATTTACAAGCAAAAGTTATTAAGTAAAAAAGAACAGTTATAAACACCTACTCCTAAAGGAGGTAGCAAAAAAATGCTCATTAAATTAAAGCACAGAGATTAAGTTGATCACTAATGTTAAACCAAAGCGGCAGCCTTATTTTGAGCAGAATGTCTATTGGTTGATATGCTATATTTAAGGGTCCCCTCTTCTTACTGTATAAGTTCATTCATTCATTCATTCAACAATGATTTATTAAGTACCTCCTGAGAACACAGTCCTGCATTAGGAACAGGGAAGGGTGCAAAACTCAATTTATTCCCTCTTAAACCTTCTCCATTTCTATCAGGAACTGCATTCTCATTCATCCAGTCTCCCATGCTTGAAAATTAGGCATTATCTTTGACTTTTCCCTTTCTCTCACCCCTTAAACCCAAACAGTTTTCAAGTACTGTTGACTTTTACCTCGGTAATAGCTCTCACATCTGCCCCCTACACTCAATTCCCATTGCTGCCATTATGTATGATATAGTCACTAGCTACCACCTTCCTCTTCTATTGAATATCTTCTTTACAGGTTTTCTGTCTTATACTCTCTTCCCCCCTTCAACCTATCTTTCACACTAATATCAATGAAATCTTTCTTCAATATACATTTCTGGACACTTCATTCTATTCAGCAGTTACTAGAGGCTCCTGTCTATCAAATAAAACTCAGATTCTTTTGGCAGACATCCATGGCCCTCCATTTGGGTACCGCTATCTTTGTTCACAGCATTGTATTTAGTATTGCAAAACATAGGTAGTCTTTCCTAAGTAGCTTTCAAATTCTTTGAAGACAACTAGAATGTAGCTTACCCTTAGAAAGATTTCAGCTACTCCTCCCCTTGAATCAGTTCCCCACATTCACCCTTATCCTTGGTCTAATCACCACCTTTGCCATCCTTATGGATGGTTGGGAGGAAAAGGCAAATAGGAATGTACTCTCCAATGGTATTGTGGGAAAATAACTTAAGGTCTAAGAATATGTATTGTAGGCATGTAAAAAAAATTCTCTAGCCAACTTATCTCATGCTACTTCCACTTATTGTGCACCCCATCCACACTGGTCTACTTTCTTGCACAAAAATCCCTTGAACATTTTTAAACTTTGTGCCCAGCACAGTGGTCTACACATAGTAGGTGCTCAATAACTGTTTGTTGAATGAATGAATTGATTCAAAGCTTAGATAAAACACTGGTTTCTGGTCTTATGGAGCTCAATTTAGCAGGGAGAGGGTGGTGGTATGAAGTGCATATAAATAACTACAATACAAAATAAAATATAATTGCCCAGGACAGACCCAAGAAAAATGCTGTTCTGTGAAATCCAAAGGAGAAAAGATTGCTACTGACTAGATGAAGGAAGGTTTCTAGGAGGAGGTAGTTCTTGTGTTTGGCTTTAAGGAAGATCATAGGAATCCAACAGGTAAATGAGCCAGAGAAGCCATTTCAGTCATAGTGTTCAGCATGTGAAAAATCACCAGGTTGCAAATGCAAGGTGTGTTTTAATAAGGACAGAATACATGAGGAGGAGTATAAAATAAGCCTGGAAAGACAGCGGCACCAGTAACATCTAGCAGGTCACAAATGCCAAGTAAAGAGTTTTAATAATAATAATTTATAAGAAGCAACATGATATGAGACTGAAAAGATACAGCGGCACCAAATTCTTGAGGGTTGCAAATGCCAGGCTAAGAGTTTGGGTAATAACAATAACAAAAATGATACGATAGCTAGCATTTACATAAAGCTTTAACATTTGCAAAGTTCTTTACAAATATTACCTCATTTTATCCACAACAACTCTGGGAGGTAGGTGTTATTATTATCCCCATTTTACAAATAAGAAAACTGAAGGCTAGGGTCACATAGCTAATAAGTGTCTGAGGCTGGATGGAGCCATTACAAGGTTTTGAGTAGAGGAATGCCATTGCCACAGATTGCAAGAATTCTGCAGCTGAGCTCCCTTATTACTTATTATCTCTCCCAGCTGGAATGCGAGCCTCTGGGAGACTCTTTTTGTATTTGCATTGCTTAGTGCAATGCTGGGACCATGATCAGAATTTAATAGATACTTTTCCATTCCATTCTATTAGAAAGGTGGAGTGAAAAGTATGAAGGGTGGATGGCAGTGGGGAAGACACAGAGGTGAGAAGACCTTTTCAAAAGCTACAATAGGCCAAAATGAATGGTAATAAAAACTTACGTTAAGGTGGTGGTAGTGGTAAAAGAAAGGAGGGGGACATATGGGACATAGATGGCAGAGAGAGAATCAACAAGATTCAATAACTGGTTAGATTTGAAAAGTGAGGACAATTGAGGAATCAAGGCTAATTCCAAGGTTTCAGAAATCAGTAGTGTTACTGACAAAAATTTTGAAGTCAGGAAGAAAAGCATATTCTCATCTTGTTGACATGTAGAGTTTAAGGTGTTCAGAGGCCATGCAGGCAAAAATGTCCTATAGGCAGTCAGAATTGCAGAGAGGATTGAGCTCTGAAGAGCTAGACTTGGAAGTCAGCTTCAGATGCCATGGGAGTGAATGAGTATTAGTAGACTAGGATGTGGAGGAGATAGAGGCATAGTCATAGCTATTTACACAGAAAGATTCCCCCCATAGCTTTTACTTGTAGGGATAGGATGGAGGATGGGGAAGTAAATGGCCTGCCTTGAGAGGTAGTGAGTTCCCTCTCATTAGAGATTTTCAAGAAAAGGCTAGATGTTCAACCTTCTCAGGTATATTGTAGCAGAGATTCCTAAAGATTATGAATTCACTGGAAGGGACCTGAGCAATCATAGGAAAATCTCCTTATTTTACAAATGAAGAAACTGAGGCCGAGGGAGGTCAAATGACTTGTCCAACCTAACAAAGCTAAAAAGTGAAAGAGATAAGATTTGAACCAGTTCCTCCAACTCCAAATCTGGCACTTTTCCCACTGTACCATGCTATTTCTCACTTTGCTTGGGTATGAATTAGACAAGATGCCCCCTGAGATCCCTCCTAACCCTTTAATTCTGTGACTGCACTCTCACCAGGAGACTGGGAGTGGGGAATGGTAGTAGTAGGGGGTAGTTCAGGTTTTCGGGAAGTTAGGGAATATGCAAGTCAATTCAATTCAAAAACATTAATTAAGCACTTACCAGTTTAAGGCACAATGATGGTTGTTGAGAATAGGAAGACAAAAGTGAAACCATCCCTCCCTTCAAGAAACTTAAAATCAGGTGAGGGAAAAATTTGCTAGTCAATGTGGTGACAGGTGTTAGGGATGAAGATGGCCAGGGTTTTAAGGGTATTAAAGCATGGCATAGGCAACTTGTGGTCTTAGAGGATAGTAATGATCTTTGTGTGAGAACAGTGATTGAGTTCGGGTGGAATAGAAAGGCTTGGGACTTCTTTGACTGCTTGCTAATGGTCCCTACAATGTGCGCATGCACCCCCCCCCACACACACACAGAGCAAGCAATGGTGAAAGCTTTAACACCAGATTCTGTCTAGCATAGCTTATCTAAATTGCAGACACAGCTGAGCTGCCCTCAGTTCCTGTTCCCAAAGGAAGATGCTGTGAGGGATCCTAGCAAGAGTAACCTAGCAATGAGAATGCAAAGGGACAGAACACAAAGAGAAGCTGAGGACAAGACTCTGAGAAACCAGCCTCTAAAAAGGGTGAAGACAAAGGCAAATGAAGGAGACAGAACCAGACAGCAAAGACTGGCTGGTGTCTTGGAAGCAAAGGAAGGAGAGAGCATATAGTAGAAGGAGATGATCATCAACGCTAAATACTACAGAAAAGTCAAGGAGAATGGAAACTGGAAAAAAAAAAGGCACTGGGTTTGGCAATTGGAGTTCATTAGTGACCTTTGAAAGAATAATTTTGGAAGAGTTGCAGGAACAGAAGTCAAAATGAAAGGAATGGGGATTCGAGGAGAGAATAGATAGCATTGGTTATAAGTTAGTTTTTAAGGATGTTTTGCTATGAAGGTGAATTGATAGATAAGACAGTTGCAAGGTGCTATAGGAAGATTCAAGGGAAGGAATTATTTTTAGCACTGGGGAGACCCAAGTATATTTGTAAGCTGATGGGAAAGAGCCAGTAGAGAATGATAGATGTATGAGAGAGAGGGGAGCTTTCTGATAAGAGGAAAAAAAAAAACCAAGAGATTGGTGTGATGAAAGGTAGGATAATATAACTTTTTCCATCAAGAAATAATTGAATTTGGAGTCAGAGGACCTGAATTTTAGTCATGGCTCTTCTACTATCCTTGTGAATTTGAGCAAGTCATGTTTCCTCTCTGGGATTAAGACTCAATGACCTAATAACAATAATAATAATTTAAAAAGATTAAGGGTCTTATGGAAAGCAAGAGAAATTTGGTGGTGGCTTACAGAGCTCTGTTTGTGTTTCTGCTGATGACAATTAACACCAATGTCTAAACTAAGGACAGGTTGGTCTCTCTGATGTAAAGTGCTTTGCAAACTTTAAAGTACTTTATACATGCTAGTCAGCTGTTATGAGGAGTTGGTTACTCCCTGCTGAGAAGGACCTTAGCCCCCATTTGTTCCCCTGACCTCAACTATAGGTAGGTCTGTAGACTGGATTGGAGAGGGGACAGACTTGAGCCAAGGAGACCAAAGCCCATTTCAAAGGTCTAGCTGAAAGGTGAGGAGGGCATGAGTGGTGGCTGTGTGACTGGAGAGAATGGGATATGTAGTGCAAATATTTTGGAGATAGAGATGACAAGATATGAGGATGTATTTAGGATGCATTAGAGAATCTGACATTTGTCAAACTTGGTGGCCACTCCTCACTGCTGGTGACTCATGGGGAGAGGGAATGGAAAGGGGTAGAGGTCAAGTGATATTGCCAAAAGGAATCTAGAAGTCGTTGCTAGGGATTATGAACCTCTTGGCTAGAAACTATAGACATTAGGGATGCAGATGATGTTTTCATCACTACTGGTTGAAAGGAAGAAAAGAAAAGCACGTTTGAAAAGTAAATACCTGGTTAAGATGTCTGAGATTGGTTTGGATTTCTGAACCATGGTTTAAAATATAGGAATGAGGGGCTCCTGAAAGGGCATAGACTTCACCTAATGATGGCTAGTCCATATGAATTTGTCTGGTGTTTTATGAACCAAGATTTTTTAATTGAAAATGAAGAATGAGGGAGAAAATTGGAGGTACCCTTAACTAGATGAGCATTCTAAAGCAGTAAGCATAAATGACTTGGATTAGAGGAACCAGAATGGTGGAGACACATTGGAGAGGTACATGGCATGGAAGGAAGAGAGGGAAAGGATTGTTATATCCACACACCGAAAAATAGACTGTCCAGGAATTAGAAAAGTTAACCAGCCCGTGGGTCTAAATGGAATGTGGAATGTGAATGTTGACATTATTGTTGTAGCCAAAATGGACTTGCATTCCTATTGCTGGTGGCTTTTGGGGTAAGACTCCTCAAGGCAGCTGGAAAAGGAAGCTTCTTAGCTAGCTATTGCTGTTTCCCCTCTGCTCTATACTGTAAGCTACAACCTCAATCCTCTCCCCACTGTGGCCAGGTTCCTGGGCAAATGATCACATGCCCCTTAGGAACTTCCATGCCTGATGTTCATGCAAATCAGCCCACAATGACAACTGACTACAGGAATGAACAAAAGCCAGCACAAACTACTCCAGGGAAAGCTTTATATGGACTAAGTTTAGATGCCTTTGGCTCTCTGAACAATTAAAGTATTTTAATTACAAACTGAGACAATGTGCAAAAGGTGGGATTGATGGGATAGGAGGAAAATAACAATTGTAGCATTCAAATGACTAATTCTGCTTGAAAGAGGGAGCATGCCTAGGATTGAGAGGCAGTACATGTCGAGTTGTTTTTCTGGGTCTCATAATTAAAATCCTCCTTGACTGAAAATTCAGCAGCGGCTTACATTCTCTTAGCCTAGAGGTAAGAGTCATAGTGGATAAAGAGAGTTCTAGTGCAATAGTGCATCCCTACTCTAGTGTATTAGAGTTAAATGTGGGCATTAGTCATTCAAAGAAATTCCCAAGGCTTCCTTCTTGAGGTTCTTACCAGCAGATGTAGGCAATGGCAGCACAGCCTAATAAAGTGAGCCCTTTTTTCTTGGATGGATACCGATGTGGATTGAGAATGGCCTCTATCAGGGAAAAAGGCAACACAGCAGTGTGCTAGGGAAGAAAAAGAAGGGATTAGTACAGAAGCTGAAGGAACATGATGATTTGAATTGAACTGAATTTTTATAATCATCTTTCTGCCATTCAACCCATACTTCATTCAGCTGTTTGACATAAGTCTTCAAAACACCCCATTTGACCACATCATTCTCTGGCTTAAGAATCCACAATGGATCTGTTGAAGGATCAAACCATGTTCAATTGCCCGGCTCTTGAGGTCCCTCTGGATAAGGCCCCACGCTATCTCCTCAACCTTATGACCCAAACAGCTTTGCTCCATCAAGGCCTGTCTCCTCACTGACTTTTGGACATGCCATGTACATTCCCACCTCCATATATTTACTTATACTCTTTCCTTTGATACTATTCACCTATCACCCCAGTTATTCACATGTAAGTCCATTATTCCCAGGAACAAACAAGAATTCCATTTTGTCCATTAAGTCTTCTCTGACCACTCCATTCCATTTCGATCTCTCCCTTCTCTAACACTTAAAATCTGTACCCCACAGTCTAACCACTGAATTGTTCTATAATCATTTCATGTTTACATCTTGCCTCCTCAACCAGGTTAGACTCTTTGAAGTAGGGACCGTTTCTTCTATATAGTAATACGTAACTCTTTCTTCACAACAACCCTGTGAGGTGGAGAGCACAAGGAACCAATTTAGAGATGAGGAAAAAGGCTCAGAGAGGTCTCTTGCCAAAGGTGACACAGTTCATAAGTGTTAGAGCAGTGATTCACACCTAGGTCTTCAACTCCAAGTTTCCTGTCCTTTCCACTATATCATCTTGGCTCTATTTGACCATTACATTGCTTGGGAGACACAACACATTATAGTTCCATAGGTATTGACCTGAAAAGGTAAGGCCATTTAGTCAAATTCCCTTATTGTACATATGAGGAAACTGTAGCCCAGAGAGAAGAAGTATTTGCCCTAAGTCACCCAGGTAGTAAGTGGCAGCATCAATATTTGAATTCAATAAGCTCACAGTGTTCTGTTCACTGCAACACACTGTCTCTGATTTGGACTAAGGAGTAGTCTTATAAGATATTGTTTTACAAATGGGGGAACTGGAACCAAAATAAAGTGAAATGGCTTGAGTAAGGTGATAGATAGTTAAGTGTTCAAGCCTGAATTGGAACCCAGATCTTATGACACTGTACCATACTCATTTTCCATCAAATAAAGTCAACTCTCTATTTAACCAAGGGACCTCCGAAATCAAGACATTGCTGCCACCCTCCACTCCCACCCCCCAACTCAGCTACCTGTAAGCCCATGGAGTTCCTCACTCTTGAGAGAAAGCCAAAAGGAGTCAAGTTCTATTAAGAACCATTAACTCTCCCATTATACTTGCCATTGATCTAACAGGTTTTATGAACCCTGCCTGCAGTTAACAGTTTCCGTTTTGTACATTAATGGTCATTGGCAATGGTATTCCTGTGGAATCATGTAGTACATTCGCATTAGAAGTAAATGAGTCTACCGTGATTAATGTTTTAACAACAAATACCACAGGCATGCATGACTGGTCAGCTATTATAAAACCCTGCCCTTCACTGGTGACATTCAATTGGTTTTCCAAATGAATTCCTCTTAATGGCTTCTGGGAAGTTCACTTCAGTGATGTCATTAGTGCTGGGCCATATACTGTGGCTTAATACTAGTTGAAAGGGCTTTAAAAGCATCTCATTTTCTGGTTGGGGGAGAGGGAGGAAGGAAAGGCAAAGAGGAAGCTTGCACTCTGTTAGCTTTTTTAAATATCGAACTGCTGTGAATAGCCAACCATGACGCCGTGTTAAACCTCTATGGAACCTGAGTGTATTGGTATTTCTGTCCACAGCAACAGAAATCAGTACAGCCTGTGTCATGAAGCATATGTTAAAAAAGAAAAGGGAGGAAAAAAAAGAAAGAAAAAAAAGAAAATCAAATTTACTCCCTGCTCAAAAGAGAAAAAAAAAATCTAATCATTAGGCTGAGATTGACATAAATTAGGATGCTGCCAAAAATCAGTGAAAACAGTGACTCATGCTGTATTTCAATTAACAGTTTCTCAGTTTCCCTCATAAACAGGGAAGCTGACAAAAATTAATTATCTCTGAGGGGGTAAAATGTTTCATTCCAAAGTAAACAAAACATCACTGGCTGAAACAATGGTGTGTAACAGCGGGAGGGGATAGAGGAGAGAGATCCATCCATTTTTCCTTGTCAATAAAACTATCTGCATGGTGGGATGTGCTTGAAATTTCTCTCTGCAAAGGCACTAGTAATGGAAAAACAGGAGCTTTCCCCACCTTTATCCTGACAATTTTATTTTAAGAACAGCTTCATCTTCTGCCCTTTCTACTGTGCCTAGTTCCACCTGGGGTTCTTGGGGGGAGAAGAATTGTAGATGCCATTTAAGGATGGGTATGTCTGAAATCTCATTGAGCCATTTAGCTGTAAAACAGTCTTATAAAGAAAGAGCCAAATACACCAGGCTACAAAGAATTGTTGCCAGCCTCCCCTTGGCAAGTTATTGTCATAGAGAAATGCTTGAAAGTAAGTCATATAAGTGGCTAGCGTAAGCAATTTCTTTTTAAAGATGATTTGCTAAATGTTTGCAGGGAAAGAAGGCTAGAACTTGCAAAAGGATCCGTTTGGCTTGCCTGTTATACAATGGGCAGAAAGGTTCATCACTAAGTCCATACAACTCCCATGGGAGGTGGTCACCTTCTTCTACTCCCTCTAAGGAGTGAGTTAGCAAGGTGGACCCAGTCAATGGTATTCTTTTGAATCCCAAAATCTCACAGATATTTATTCAATAAATGTATATTAAGCACCTACTATGTGCTGAGCACTGTGAATAGACCTAGGGGAGAGGCAAAGTTTAAGTAAGAAGAAATGGTCCTTGCCCTCATGGAACTTATAGTCTGGAAGAGAGATAGGACACATACACAAGTAATAGTAATATAATAAATATTCTTTCTTTAAAAAAAGGGAATAAGTACTTAATTTTCTCCACCAAAAGAAATGTAAAAGGCCAGGACATTTTAAAAAAATCAGATATCAATATTTCTGAAAATGTTTTATGTTCTTCCCTACATGCCACTCCCTAGGAGTGAATATTCCCTATCTTGAGTGGACCAATATAAATGGACTTCTGTCCATCAGAATCAGCATGCAAAGATCTTTATTCTACTGATGTTGTTTCTAGTGAGATGCTAAAAATGTTGCTAGCTATTTTATCCTTTCTTCCGTTACCAAATTCAAACACCACTCTGGTACCATAAATAATCTCTGATGATGGCTAGACAGCCATTTCCTTGTGCATCCGAGACATTTATTTATTACCTAATGGTGCTAAGGGAGGTTTTTGTTTTGTAATAAAAATATATGCATGTATATATCAGATACACACTCATATATGTAGCTCTTAAAATGTCTGGCCTTATCTAGGCAGGGATTTCTTGCCTCAGCACAATTGTTGTTGTTCAGTCATTCAGTTATATTCAAATCTTTGTGACCTTGTGAACCATATTGTCCAGGGGGTTTTCTCAGCAAAGATACTGGAATGGTTTGCCATTTCCTTCTCCAATGGATTAAGGGAAACTGAAGTTAAGTGACTTTCACAGGGCCACACAGCTGATAAGTGTCTGAGGCCAGATTTGAACTTAGATCTTACTGACTCCAGGCCCAGCACTCTATCCACTGAACGATTTAGTTGTCTCTACCTCAGACCAATGGGGAATGTTAAATATATTTTATTCATTCAGTTTTGTTTTGTTTTTTAAACATAAAGACCTTAGAAAAATCACTTTAGAGCTAACCAGAGATAAAACATGACTTTAAAGTAGGTAGAATAAAATAACAGTAGAACTCCCTTATACCCAAATTTTCAAATAGTTTGTAGTCTCATCAATTTAAATGTTCTCTCCAATGATAATGGTTGCCCCTCGTGCCCGCCTGTTCCTCCTGCATGACTTATGTCCATATTCTCCTCTGATACAAGGTTCTATCTATTTCCTAGAGGCTGTCTTTGCTCTTTCCTGATGCTTTGAGGATACTAGCACAGCAATCCTGATGCCCAACTGTTATTCTTCATCCTTGCCACATGACCAGCCCATTTTTTCCCCTAATGATATATTTCCCTGATGACATCTACTACTTCTGCTCTTCTTTGAAGTTTCTAATTTGTTATATGTTACACCCATGAGCCCAGCCCCTCCGTTGTCTGGCATGTAGTAGTCACTTAATAAATGCTTGTTGGTAACTTGTTGACTTCTTTATTCATAGAAAAATCTTTAACTTGGACTAGGTGCTAGATTTCCTCTGTCACTATGGTGAACATCTTTGATGAACATATGTCTCCTTGTTTAATGCCTTGCCTGATGTTTAGCATCAGAAGGTTGTCAAACAAAATTATTTTTGCTATTATATCTTTCAAGACATCTCAAATGAGAGGCACCTTGTTAGAAGAGAGCTTTTAAAGTACTATTTTGCTCTATAAAATCAATTTTTTTTATAATCAAGAGATAATAAACCCAATGAGATCTAGCATCTAAAGATCTACATCTAAGATCTACATCTTTTAGTCAATTGTGTGATGGTAAAGATGTAGTCTAATATAGAATATCACTTAAGAAAGCCTGACCATTCTCTACTAATACTATCATTGAAGATGTGATACCCTCAGTGTATATGTGATTCTTATAAAGGTTTACTGACCTATGAATTGGTATGTATTGATGTTCTCTGTTTCTTTTGTTTTGTATCTATAAGGTCCAGGATTTTTTCCATGTCTTTGGTATCATTCCTTCCTTTAGATACCTTGAGAATGAATCTTTCAGTGTCCTCACAATTATATCCAAAACAGATATTCTCTATGTACATGTTCTAATCTAGCCACTTTACCTGTCTTGTCCTCAGTATCATTTCTGTCTCCTCTGGGAGCAGATCCAGGACTATAATATTAGAATCAAGTGACTCTACTATTTTTGATCATGAAAAAATTTTGTCATAACATTTTTTGCAGATCTTTTCCATTTTTCTAGTGTCTGCTATTCTTTTTTCATCCTTAAGTATTTTCAGCATAACTAATTAACTGAGACTCTTGACCAGCTTTCTTTAAAAAGGTTTTACTCTTCACTGTTTCTCTGCTGTTATTAGGCAATATTATTTATATTGTTCCACTATCATTCTTTATTGTGAGATATTACAAACCAGTCAATACTCTAAAACCAGTTTTGTTCTTGTCTTTTGTCTCTCTTTTTCCTTGACAAGTGTTTAATAGCCTGAGGTGCTTTTTAGTTTCTGTTGGCTGTCTTTCTTTGGCAAATTATTAATGCCATGTAAAGTCATTGTAATTGGTGTTGATGCTCTTTTTCCCATTTCTTACCCACTTTTCATTATCATCAATTATAGTCATTTCTTATAGGACACACTTTAGGATGATTGTGGAAAAACTTCATTGGAAAAGAGAAGATGGGATCAAGAGTGCATCTATACATAGGGATTGTCCTTTGTGAAAAGGGCTGGGGTATGTGAAAAGAATATACAATTGCAGAGGAAGATGTGGGAAAAGTGAGCATCAGATGAACTTCATTCTTATCTGAATCAAACACAAACACAGTAGATTTGAACACCCACACCAAAGTTTCATGCAAAAACATAAAACTCAACATAGGAAAAATGAGTGAGGATGAAGGTGAGCATGGAGACTGTGTGGATTTATTTTGCATGATTATGCTTATTCATTCCAAGGTTGTTATTGGTTTTTTTTGTTTGTTTTCTCTCTCAGTTTTTAATAGGGATTGAGGGAGGTTGGCAATAGGGATAGTTTTTAAAAAGAAGGTCACTGAAACTTTTTTTTTTCACATACAAAAAAGAACAGAAGGAATTTCTAAGTGGGACAGGCACAGACAAGCAGTATGGTTTTGAAAGTAACTTGTGGGAGCAAATGTAAATATGTATACATACACACACACATACATACATGAAAAATAAACAATATGAAATGGAAATTAATGGTTTCATACGCAATCCTCTTTCTGTATTCTGCTCTTTATATGTGAAATTTTGGAGGTTTTTTGGTATTAAAGTTCAGAATAAAAACTTTTATCAAAAATAATCTGAGGGAAGGTTTTCAGCTATCAGGTTTGAAAGCTAGATGACATGAAAGACTTGAGATGTTTTGTATCAGCTGATGTGGGAAATGGGTTAGAGAATAATTTGAGGAAAGATAAAAGAATCAGTAGCAAGTTACACATTAATAACAAGTTGGTTCCTGTCTTTTAAAATGTAATTTCTTAAACCATGTTAATAGGTTTTCATCATGTATGATGCCTACTGATAGTTTTCTTGTTGAGGGTACTCATGACATAGAGGTGTGAGGCTTCTTTGTAGTTAGTAAGTCCTGACCTCTCTTATTCCTTATGCCTGACCCATATTTTCCTATATATTTCTCACCATCCTCACTAATTTCCATCTTTGTGGTGAAGTCATTGAGTCATAAAGTATATGAATGAATGAATGAATGAAAAAAAGTATTTATTGAGCACTACACACAGTATCTATGCAAAGCTCTGAGCTAAACCCTAGGAATACAGATTAAAAAATGAAATAATCACTGCCTTCAAGTAGTTCACATTCTAGCAGAGGTTTAAGCTGATGGACTTTGATAGGTCCAACTAACTCCTTCATAACCTGAATTATTATACTGCCAAATAATGGCAGTAGAAGTCTCAGGGCCACACTTATAAGGGCTTGCTATAGCAGTTGTCATTTGAATATTTTGGACAAGTGGTATCTGATTTTTTTCAGATTCACATTTCCTCACTGTGGTAATTTGTTCTAATTAAAACCTCTATTTCACTTGTCCTCAGCCTTGTGCTTTCATTCAGTGGTTTCTGCTGATGACGCCAATAATAACCAAACAGACTGCAACCGTAGATGCTCCGTCCTGTTTCCAATGTAGTTTCTAAGCAATGTTAAGAAATCTTTCCCTCATCAAGACATAAACTGGTTCCACCATATAGCTTTAAGCAAAACCAATATATACTAATTCAATCCAAAACTAAGACACATACATTTCCAGAGTGATTCTTTGCTTCATCAAAAGACCATTCACTTTGCATAAGGAATTCTTTCTTTTGGGGGAGGAGGAAAGATAGGAGATGGGGGAAGATTCCCAGACCTATGTCATCCCTATGAGGAACTCCCAATGTGGAAAATCTTTCTGCCAATGCAGGTCAATAATTTGTCTATAACTTGTAACCTTAGAAAGCTTCAAGAATGCATGTTAGGTATCTCTTCAGTAGCAAGATATCCTTGTACATTCAAATATTACTTACCTGACGAATATTTGGTTTCCTCATGACTTTCCAGGAAGATGTCTATTGCATAAAGCAATTACACCCATGATTTTAAAAGTCAATGCCTTTATTAGTGGCTAACTGGGATATCAAAGGAGTCATACCCTTTTCTTTGATCTTTGGGCTTAGCTTATGTGACCTGCCTCACTTGCCCCACCCTAAGAATGATCCCAAGACATATAAAAACTCAAAAAAATCTTTTCTGTTGAGAGTGGGAGGAAGACCACAGAGAGGGAAACAAATGTTGCATTATGTTATAGAAGAAAAGGTTAAGATTCATTACATACCAGGAAAATAAATTGCTGAACATCTAAATGCTGTCTTCTTTTCTGTCCTTCTAAAGAGTGTTTTTAAAAGGCCTACAGTACATGTTACCTTTGTCTTTTGGGTTAATACATAAGCTGGCCGACACCTTGAGACAATGTAGTTCTCTTCTGTCAAAACACTAATGAATAATGAATGTCTGCAATGTAATCTAAATTGGAGTAGGAAGTGACTCTTTGGACTGAATCCAGATACAGTTGAAACATGGCATCAAGAAGAATTCAAACCCTTTTAACTAACCATATTCAAAAGAGAGCTCATTGTCTTTTCCATAAAACCGGTTTCCCCTCCCTCCCAGCTGGTTGGTCCCTATATCAATGCCGACATCATTCCTTTAGTCACCCATGGCTGAAAGCTTAAAGGGATGCTTGAATCCTCCTCCTTCCCCCATTTGCAGACAACCACTAAAACTTAGGGTATTAACATTTCCTTTCACACCTCTCATTTATTGAGGCAGCATGGCATGGTGGATAGGACTTTGAATATTAAGATCTGGGTTCAGGGGCAGTGAGGTGGTGCAGTGGATAGAGTGCCAGCGCTGGAGTCAGGAGGATCTCAGTTCAAATCGGGCCTCAGGTGTTTGACACTTAGTAACCGTGTGACCCTGGGCAAGTCACTTAAACTGATTGCCACAACAACAAAAAAAAAATCTGAGTTCATATCCCACCTGAGATATTTAATTACTTTGTGACCCTGAGTAAGTCACAACTTCATCATGCCTCAGTTTTCTCATCTGTAAAATGGAGGACAGGAAGTTGAGCTTGTTGGCCTCTAAGACCTCTTCCAACTCTTAATCTATGATTTTATAATCTTCTTCCTTCATTCTTCATATCAGTATTTATCAAGACCTACATTATTAATGCTTTCTTCTACATCTCTCATTTTGTTGGAGCAGGCATTGTGGTATAGAGCATTAGCCTTGGGGTCAAGAAGAGCTGGGTTACAATTCTACCTCAGGCACTTACTAGTTGGGTGACTCCATGCAAATCATTTAGCCTCTCTGTGCCTCGGTTTATTCATCTGTAAAATGAAGGGATCAATGACTTCTTGGGTTCCTTAGAACTCTAAATCTACGTCCTTGCCCTATTCTCACTGCCATTATCTTAAGCTAGACTCTTCATATATAGCAGATTCCCAAAATATCTCTCTATTATTTCTAGCATTCTTATATCTTGGGGGAGCTGCATCTAGGGGGTGCAGTGGATAGAGTTCCAGGCCTGGAGTCAGGAGGACCTGAGTTCAAATCCAGCCTCAGACTCTCACTAGCTATGTGACCCTGGGCAAGTAACTTGACTCTGTTTGCCTCAGTTCTTCATCTATAAATGAGTTGGAGAAGGAAATGGCAAACTGCTCTAGTGTCTTTGCCAAGAAAACTCCAAATGGGGTTACAAAGAACTGGACGTGACTGAATAATGACAAAAATATCTTGGGTGCCTCCTCTAACATCTTATTCTGATGCCTCATTATGGTGTCGAGGTGACTGAATTCTTGAAGGCTATGTCAGTGGAGTGCAAGTTGTGATAGCATCTTCTGAAATAGGCTTCAAGTCCAGAAGTGTCAATGACCTTGATTACTGTCTTCTGAGGACCTGCTAAGCCCAGTTGGGCGATACTCATTCTGATTACTATGATTTCTGTAGTGTTATTCACCACAAGGTGGGGGGGGGGGGCTATAGCAGCTCATTAAATCATCCACCAAGGTGGGAAGGAGTTATCTTCATTAGAAAGCTTGCACTTAGCCCTTGATTGGTTATTGGTTGGTTGATAATGGATGCCAGAGGTATGTATTGAAGTAAGTATGCTATGTATGGTAGAAGAAAAATCAGACTATTTGAAGGACTGTTAACAGCTATTAAGAATATAATGCTACAAAAGCAGCTTCACTGAACTTCCTAAATCTGATAATAATAACAACAACCATTTATATAGCACTTACTAAGTGCCAGGCACTATGTTAAGGTCTTTACTGGGGAAGCTAGGTGGCACAGTGGATAAGATCATGAGCCCTGAAGTCAGGAGGACCTGAGTTCAAATCTGCAGAGCCTCAGACCAAACACTTGACATTTACTAGCTGTGTGACCCTGGGCAAGTTGCTTAACCTCAATTGCCTTTAAAAAAAAGAAAGAAAGAAAGAAAGAAAGAAAGAAAGAAAGAAAGAAAGAAAGAAAGAAAGAAAGAAAGAAAGAAAGAAAGAAAGAAAGAGCTTTACAATTATTATCACATTTGATCCTCACAACAACCCTGGGAGGTAGATGCTGTTATTATCCCCTTTACTCAGATGAAGAAATAAGGCAAACAGGGGTGAGATGACTTGACCGGGATCATCCAGTCAGTAAGTGTCTAAGGCTGGATTTGAACTCAGGTCTTCCTGACTCCAGGCCTGGTACTCTCTTCATTGCACCACCTCACTGCCCTAATCTATCTCTTGCCCCTCTAATCCATCCTGCAGATGTTGCCACATGAGAGACAAGCATGGTCAAGTAGATAAGGCACTGGAGCTGTAATCAAGAAAACCTGAGTTCAAATCCTGACTTAGACACTCACCAGCTGGGTGACCATGGACAAATCACTTAGCCTCTTAATACCTTAGTTTCTTTATCATTAAATATGGTTTCCAATATCCTTCTGAAACTTACCCCCTCATAGTTTTACTTCTTAATTCAAATGGGAAAGTGAAACACACATTAAATTCAGACGTGAGAAGAAAGCATTCACCAATGTCTATCATATTACAGCCAAACTCTTCTTTCTGGTTATTGAGGCTTCACAATAAAAACTCGCTCTTATCTAACCAACATAATTTCCTAGTACCACAACAACAGCCCACAATTCTATTATTCACATAGCCCTTCCCCTACAGCAGTCCTGGGTAGAAGGTAATACAAATATAATTATCCCTAAGTTACAGACCAGGAAACCCAGTCTCCAAGGTAGAAAATGTCAGAGCTGTGATTGAAACTCAAGATTGTGATACCAATTCTGATGGCGTTTCTACTATGCCACAATTCCTTTTAATATGTACTTCCAAGTCTAGGTCAAGTAGGTCACCTCACAGTTCCTTGTACATGCTTTCCTCATTCCCAGTTCTGTGCCTTTGTTGATGTCATTCTTTGCATCCAGAACAGCCTTGCCTTTCACATTCATTGATCTAAATCCTATTCATCTTTCAAAGACTAATATAAGTTCTGTGTCCCCCATGAAGACATGGGGGCTTTTCCACAACTGTGAATTGGTCATTTTTATGGGAGTCTCTTTTCTCCCCTTTCCCAAGGTTATGATGTATGAGAGGGAGGGAAGGAAAAAGAGAGTGAGGGTAGAAGGAAAGGAGGAAGGAAGAGATGTCAAGCCACTTTTTTTTTTTAGGCAATTGGGGTTAAGTGACTTGCCCAGGGTCACACAGCTAGTAAGTGTCAAGTGTTTGGTCCAAGGCCGGATTTGAACTCAGGTCCTCCTGACTTCAGGGCTCATGATCTTATCCACTGTGCAACCTAGCTGCCCCTCAAGCCACTTTCTATTTCTCTTCTTCCATCCCTTTGCCAAAATCTTGCTTTACTATATGCATGTATACACACACACACACACATATCCACCCATACAGACCTGCCTTACCTTGAATTGACAACCTTAAGGTTGTCTTAACTACGTATAGAAGTGAGGAAGACCAATGTTTAATAATCAATCTGGTGAAGAGAAAGGCTGAGATAAACAGGAGGATGAAGGGAGTTTGAGCCAATCTCAGGGACTCTGTGTTGAAGTTCTGTTACCCCTCCCCCATAGCTTGTATTATCAGGGTACTTTCCCGTAGTCCTATGACTCTCCAAGGAAAAGCGTAGTTATAGAATTTGTGGGCTGTATTGACCAAAGTGAGATATTTTGGGGTAAGAGGAGGATGCACAAATATATGATGCCGTTAATGGGAAGGATGATCAATATGTTTCACCAACATTTGATTTCCCGAAAAGGGATGCTCTGCATGATTGCATGCAGGGGCATTTTTATATGTTTGTGGCTTAACCAAGGATCTTCATATAAAGGTTGTAAAGAAAGGTAAAAAGCCTAACCTAAGGAGGCATTCCATGCATTACAAAGGATGCATTACAAATTGGCTAGATAGGGAAAGGATAGAGGAGACCTGAACCAACCTCTATCGGACTTTCTCTCTGGACCAATAATATTTATAATATTCGTAAGAGACTAGATATCATCGACTCAACCACATTATTTTTATAGGTGAGAAAATTAATATCAATAGAGGTAAAACTATTCCTCTGGGTCACATGGGTGATGGTGCAGAAACTAGACTCCAGCTCTTCTGACTTCTAGTTTAGTGCTTATAGTTCAGTCATTTTTTCAGCTGTGTTTGACTTTTCATGACCCCATTTGGAGTTTTCTTGGCAGAGATATTGGAGTGATTTGCCATTTCCTTCTCCAGCTCATTTGACAGATGAGGAAACTGAGGCAAACAGAGTTAAGGAACTGGCCCAGGGTCACACAGCTAGTAAGTGTGTGAAGCTACATTTGAACTCAGGAAGATGCCTCTCCCCCTGTCCTTGACTCTATCCACTAGGCCACCAAGTAGCTCAGTTATTAGTTAGCCAACAACTTACTTGTATTGCTGTGGTTCTCCGCAAACAAATTCAGTGTCACCACTATTTCTTGTATGGTGATATAGTTGCATTGAGCCAGATACACTTTTTTTTTTACCTGATGACTCTTGTGACCAACAGCACATGTTGTCAGCAAGTTGATCAAGTAGAATCATATACTTAGAACTGAGAAAGACATTAGCAGTCGTGGAGTCCAACCCTCCCATTTCACATATGAGGAAAATGAGGCCCAGAGAGGTTGATCAATTCACAAATATTGATTAAGTATTTATTTTGTGCCAGGCACTACGCTGGGTGGTGGGTATTCAAGGACCAAGAATGAAACAATCCCTAATAACAAGGAGCTTACATTCAAATGGGAGAGTTGCCAACAAACACAGACACACACAAACACTCATATATACACATGCATATATGAACACACAAATATACATGCATATATACACATACAACATAAACACAATGTGAATAAATACAAATATAGACAAAGAAGACTCTCTGTCTATGTAACTCCAATACCTGTATAGGTTTCAGAGCCCAAAAGGAATAGCCCCAGACATTTCTAATGCACTAAATAGAAGGTAGTTTGGTAGGAAGGACAAGAGCAGTTGGGGGACTAGATTTGGAAGGGTCAAAGAAAGGCTTCATGTAGAAAGTATTTCTTGAGTTGCATCTTACAGGAAGAGTTGCACTCTATGAGGTAGAAAGAAGATTGAATTTTAGGCAAAGAGACAGGAGATGGAGAATTCTGTGTGAGGAATAGAGAGAAAGTCAGTTTGGTTGGATCATGGGTTATGTGGATGGAGGGGAGGAGGTGTGATATTTAATGAAAATGGAAAGATAGGTTGGAGCCAGGTTGTAAAGGATTTTAAAAGAGAGTATTGTAGGGGCAGCTAGGTGGCATAGTGGATAGAGCACCAGCCCTGAAGTCAGGAGGACCTGAGTTCAAATCTGGCCTCAGACCAAACACTTGACACTTACTAGCTGTGTGACCCTGGGCGAGTCATTTAACCCCAATTGCCTAAAAAAAAAAAAAGAGAGAGAGAGTATTGTTACAAAAATTCAGAAGAGAGAATATCCAGAAGAAGGTAGGTATCAGTGTCAAATGCAGTAGATTGGTTGGTAGGGATGAGAACTGAGGAAAAGTCATCAGATCTCTGATTAGTTGAGACGATAAGGACTGAGAATAGGCCATCAGATTTGGCGATTAAGAAATCATTGATAACTGGAGACAGCAATTTCATTTGAATGATAAGGTCATACAGCTAATCTCTCAGAGGAGACTCGAACTTAGCTCATCCTTACTCCAAATACTGCACTTACTTCACTAAACCATGCTACCTCTGAGCATGGTTAAGAGTACCATCTGTAGCTAAGGTAGAAAGAAGAAAAAATGATTGACCTACACAGTGATAGAATCTGTGACTTCGAAGCTAACCACCTACAGTCTACTTGTTAGTGGTAGCTATTGTTGTATTGTGGATTAAACCTTGGTCAACTTCCATAGTCCTTCTGCACCAGCTGGGGAATCTAGCTAGCCCACAGTGGTTCTTAACCTGGGATCTGAGAATTTGTTTTTAAAATATATATTTGTATAACTGTATTTTAATAGTTTATTTCCCTTATAATCCTACACATTTTATTTCATGCATTTAAACACATTATTTTGAGAAATGGGTTTGTATGCTTCACTAAAACGCCAAAGGGGTGTTGTTGCTGCTGCTGTTGTTTTTGTGACCCTGGGGACCAAAGCACACTAGTACTGTCCATGGGGTTTTCTTGACAAGCCAAAGGAGCACATGATACATAAAGCATGTTAAGAACTCCTGAACTAGAGCCTTCTGTCCATAGCATACAGACCTCTTAGCTTCCTCTAGTTTTCACACTTCAAGACCATGTCGGAAACCCATCTCTATGGACTCCAAAATTTCTACTGTCCCCTCAGGTTATGTATCCCTTGGCTCTTGCACGGTGTCCTGGGTTGCATTTCTCATCCCATGTATTCTATCATATTTACCTGGTCTAGCCCAAAGACTTCATTGAATGCTGGGGGAATGGTGACAGGCAGATGTCTCTTCTGCTGCTATGGAGTGACCTACATCATTGAAATCCCAGATCTGCTAAAATCCTAAGACTGAGGATTGATAATGTGAGAAATGATTATTAATAACCAATATCTTGGGGAGATTTGGAGCTCTCCCCTGATTCTAAGGTCCTGATTTAAGTTGTCAGTTGAAGGACATTACTGATAATGAGATTTCATTAACTCTCCTTGATCTTGTCAAACCCTACCCAACTTTACAAGGAACTTAATCTAAGATGGGGAAACCTATTGTATTCTACTCAAACTTGGGTGGAGACAGATCCTTTTGTCTACATAGCCCAGGGCTGTGGGTGATTCTGAGTAGAGATCATTTTTCTGTCCAAAGGTGACATGATTTCACTAGCAGTCCCTCGTTGACTGGAAGGGTATATAAACTGTGAGCCCACTGCCATAATTTGGTCTTTGGTCTAAGAGAGATGGCCAAATGATCATCTTTTTATTAATAATTTGCTGACTTTATTAATAAAATGATTAAATTACCCAGAAACTATGTCTCTTTAACCTTTGTAATAGCCACAAAAATAGGAATATGATAATAGCTAGCATTAATTTGACACTTTAAGGTTTGTAAAATACTTTACAACTATTATCTCATTTTATCTTCACAACAACTATGAGAGGTAGGTGTTGTTTTTATCCCCATTTTACAGATGAGGGAACTGAGGCAGACAGCTGTTCATTGACTTATCCAGGGTTACACAGCTGGTGAATGTTGGAGGCTACATTTGAAGTCACAGCTATCTGATTCCAGGTCCAGCATTCTATCCACTGAGCCACCTAGCTGCCTTTGTATGCAATATTATCAATAAGATCATAAATGTAAGTATAGTGAGAGTCAGAAAATGAAAGCTTGATGAAAAAAATCGATTTACTACATATTTGTGATGGGGTTGGAATCTGGGCCCCAGAAAGGAAAAACCCTGGACTTTCCCACATGGCCAAATCTCTGGGTTCCCATGAGGCTATAGTCCTAACAACTGGCCTTTCATTGTGGCTACACCCAATCTCCCGTCCATCGTCTTGGCTCCCTATGGCCCCCAGCCATTTCCCAGCCTGGGTCCCACCTAGGCTCCATTTCCCACCTTTGGTAATTCTATTACCTCATGGACTACTTGGCCACTCCTAGATCCCTCCCACAGTCTTTCTGCATGTAAGGTCCAACTTGTCTCCATTAAGATGCTCAGATTCTTAAAATCGAGCCACTGCTTACCCATGTTCAGACTCCTTAAGAGTCTGCCCAATATGATGGATGTTCTAATAAACCTTGTCTTTGGCTGAAAGAAGGCTTGGGTCGAATTCTTTCAGGCAGGACCCGCTTGTTGTGATTTTGGGGTCCCAGCACCCCTGAACCTCTAAACCGCATCATTTTGGTGGCCTGTACAGGGAAACTGCCTAACCCCAAGTTCTTCTACAGCCAAGACTGGAAGGTATGGAAGCCTTCCCCCTCCCCTCCCCTCCCTTCTTGCTCTGCAGTTGAGGTTGCTCTCCAAGCACCAAGGCTTGGAGGTGCTTTTCGGGCAGACGGTTACAAGGCTGTCTAGCACTGGGCCTGACTCTCTCATGCTCTTGGTCCACTGGGTCTGTTTGAGGCCATGGACCTGGGTACACCTTCTGCAGCATAGAGGACAAGGATGGACACCCTATCCGGAAGTGTATCTGTTAATTCCCTCAGCGCTAGGGAATTGGGGAAAACTGCAGTTGCTTTTTGGTTCCCTGAGGCTTACTTACTCCCTTCCCTCTACACCCCTGAATTCTCCTTCATGGAAGTTACAGGAAAAAGTTAGAACACCTGAAAATATCTTGGCAGATTCTGGAGGTTTTGTGATTGATCATTAAGGAGTTTAGAACTCCTACAACCCTAGTCACTCTTTTCTTCCACTCCCTTCGCTTGAGTACTTTTGATTTCACCCTCCCACACCTGGGGATAAGGAAGGAGGAGGAAGGGGCAGAAGCTACAGCATGGGCCCCACTGGCAATGGCCTTGGGCCCTAGGGCAACCTTTGCCTGGAAGCATCACCCAGATTCAGCACATCCTGCTCAAGGTGATGAAGCTAGCCGCCAAACTTGGGTAAGCATGCTCTTTTAAATTTGTAGTTTTAACTGTTAACAATGAGATGTTGATTCTCTGTGTAAAGTAATTTGGAAGTGCATTTAACAAAACTGAAGTCACCTGATTGGTAATGGGTTTGTTTCAAGTTTCAAATTGGTGAACTTTCTGTATCAGTTATGTCAAGCAACTTTTCATAATTTGGTTACTGCTAAAATAATTTGCTGTTGTTGGTTATTGTTTTAATGTGTAAACTAGCCAAAAATTTGTTTGGGTTATGTATGGCTTGCTGAGAATTTGCAAGTGTATAGAAATCTCTAATGATTGTTTTTTTATGTAAATCCTGGAAAAGTTTTTCCTATGCTGTGTTTAGTAAAACTTGCTGTTTGATGTAAAAGCTCATAGGATTTTATTTTGAGTTGTCTGATGGGTCATAATCCATTGATAATCAATAATCCACCATCTGAGAGAAATGCCACAAGCTACTCAGAAGGTGATACTGGTAGGAAGTCAGCATCAGGAAAAGCTGAGAGGACAATTTTAGCCTCAGTCTAAGATGGGATCCTCCTGGCTCAGTTTCCCCATTATGTTCCTTTGAAAGGGAACATTACCCACCTGGCTATTCCTGAGTCTGACTATGAGGTGGATTTGATACTGCATGGTTGGAATACTGAATTATCCAAATCCAAACAGAGCTAAGGATGTTTTATCCTCTCAAAGTTGGGCCCTAAATCTAGTCCCTGCTTTATATCTGGGCCCTGCAGTTTTTTGTGTCAGATTTATGTCTTCCAGATTATAGGCCATTCACCTACAGTTGGTAGCAAACAGCGAATACCAGCCAATGCCCCCACATTGTTCCCTGGATGCAGCCTGTGCTCAGTTCCAGTCAACCTCCTCTTTGGGACCCCCTTGAGACAGGGACTGTTCTATTCCCCCTTGCCAGCAGGAAGCAGTTTCAGAAGCTGAGATCTTCGCCCCTTACCACAAAAGAATTTGGGTTCCTATTTGTTTGAGGGGGGAATGATGGGGTTGGAGTCTGGGCCCCAGAAAGGAAAAACCCTGGACTTTCCCACATGGCCAAATCTCTGGGTTCCCCTGAGGCTATAGTTCCATCAACTGGCCTTTCATTGTGGCTACACTCAATCTCCCCTCCATTGTCTTGCCTCCCTATGGCCCCTGGCCATTTCCCACCCTTGGTCCCACCTAGGCTCCATTTCCCACCCTTGGTAATTCTATTACCTCATGGACTACTTGGTCACTCCTATATCTCTCCTACAGTCTTTCTGTATATAAGGTCCATCTTGTCTCCATTGAGATGCTCAGATTCTTAAAATCTAGCCACTGCTTAGATTCTTAAAATCTAGCCACTGCTCAGATTCTTATAATCTAGCCACTGCTTACCCATGTTCAGACTCCTTAAGAGTCTACCCAATATGATGGATGTTCTAATAAACCTTGTCTTTGCCTGAAAGAAGGCTTGAGTCAAATTCTCTCGGGCAGGACCCGCATGTTGTGATTTTGGGGTCCTAGTAGCCCTGAACCCCTAAACCGCATCATTTATAGTCCTGGATATACATATAAGGTCCTTGACACTCCCAAAGGGCTTTTAGCTAGTGAAAGTAAAGGCATATTCCATTGCCATGATTTTTTTTATGAAGAAGTATCCTTAGAAATTCTCAAAATCCCCTCTCATGTCGGAGAAGTGAAATGAAGCTTTTAAGTGTTCAAAGATGTAGTTGAGGAAGGAGGCCTCAAACCTGGGAACTTTCATCCACAATTCAGTGATACCAAGAAGGCTCTTTCTGAGCACTATAACTCTAACAGAACCCAGAAGGAAAAGCCTCAAATATTTCTTATACATTAAAAGTTAAATTTACCCAAAAGGAGAAAAACGTGCTCTTATTGAAGAAAGTGAAACACTGATGCTTTCCTCTGGCTCAGCTATGGCCATTTTTGATTCATTCTTCAGAGCAAGAAGATCTAAGGCTGCTATTCATATATTAAAAACCTGTATGAAAGGGGAAAAGGGGAAAGGGGAGCTGTCAAAGCTCCTGGGGTTCCATAATCACTAACTTTATCTCCATAACTGCATGAATTTTAATGAGTAGCAGGTCTGTATCTGACCCCAAATCTCTATCTAAGTTTTCTATTGGGAGGACCTCGGAGAAATAGGGAGGGTGGTTGAGGATGATTTCAGAAGATTAGGGCCCAGCCTAAAAACTATGGCAAATCTGGACAGCATACTAAAAAGCAGAGATATCACCTTGCTGACAAAGGTCTGCATAGTTAAAGATACTTTTTTTTTCCAGTAACAACATATGGCTATAAGTGTTGGACAATAAGGAAAGCTGAGTGCCAAGAATTAACACTTTTGATTTGTGCTGCTGATCTGAGAGTCTCATGAACAGCAAGGAGATCAAGTAAGTTAATATTTAAAAAAATTAATTCAGGCTATCTACTGGAAGGTCAAATACTGAAGCTGAAGCTTAAATACTTTGGCCACATAATGAGAATTAGAAAAGACTTTGATATTGAGAAAGATTGAAGACAAAAGGAGAAGGAGATGAGAGAGAATGAGATAGATAGTATCATGAAAACAACAAACATTAACTTGGAAGACTCCGAGAGATAGTGGAGGATAGAAGGGCCTGATGTACTTTAGTACATGGAATCATCAAGAGTCAGACATGACTGAATGACTGAACAACAATATCTCTATCAGTTATGTCTGACTCTTTATGACCCAGTGGATCATTTTGTCCATGGGGTTTTCTTGGCAAAGATACCAGAGTGGTTTGCCATTTCCACCTCCAGTGAATTAAGACAAACAGGTTAAGTGCCTTGCCCAGGATCACACAGCTAGTAAGTGTCTGAGGCCAGACTTCAATTCAGGTCTTCCTGAGTCCATGCCCAGTGTGCTATCCATTGAGCACTCTAGCTACCTCCTTCTCCATCTGTACTTGAATACGAATAGTAAAGATATATATTTGTAAAGATTTTTTTTTATTACCTGAGGCATTTGTCTGAAAGAAGGGCACTCACTCTTCTAAACATTGACCTCTCACCTGCCTTCAACCAAACTCTTTGCCTGATAGCCTGATCTCTGAAGACTAAGGCCTAGATGACCCAATTGTAATTATGTATAGTAAGAAAAAGGCAGCTCTCAGGCACTTTCAATGAAGTAAGCAGTCAAGAAAGGTCAACGCCTTTGGTTGGCTCCTCAGACTTAAGCTTTTCCCCAGCTTAGTTGGCCCTCCACTTAGCTGCCAAAGTGACTTTCCTAAAGCTTCGGTCTGACCATGTCACTCCCCCCTCAATCATCTCCAGTGGCTCAATGTTACCTGTGAGATAAAACATAAAATCATCTGTTTGGTTTTTAAAACCCTTCACAGGCTTCCCTCTTCTTACCTTTCCTACCTTTACTCCCTTCTACGTGCTCTACTATTTACAGTAGTTTTCTTTCTCATCCTGGTATGACCACCTCATCTGCCAACTCATGTCTTCACTGGCTGTTTCCCATACCTAGAATGGTCTCCATCCTCACTTCCATTTTCATCTTTTCCTGGGTCCTCAACCCCACCATCAATTGCGAGTGCTTTCCCCCTGAAGTTATCTTGAATTTTTACTGAATATATTTTGTATATAATTGTTTGCACATTGTCTCCCATGTTATAATGTGAGCTCCTTATGGACAGGGATAGTGTTTTTGCCTTTCTTTATATTCCCAACAGTTTGCACAGTTCCTGAAACAAAGTAAGCACTTTTTTTTTAAGGCAATCTGGGTCAAGTGACTTCCCTAGGGTCACAGTGTCTGAGGCTGGATTTGAACTCCAGTCCTCCTGATTCCAGGGTCAGTGTTCTATCCACTGCGTCACCTACTTACCTAGCCATCCCTAGCACTTTTAATAAATGTTTGTTGACTGCCTCATGGACATATAAGCCAGTAAGCACAAAGTTGGCTTGAGATGGTTGGGGGAGTAAGCTGAGCGTAAAATCAGGACCCTGTCATGCTAGGTCAGTGCTATCTTCCATTCATCCCAGAATCTTGGCATAGAACTATGTTGTCATCATGATGACTTTGACTCTGGCCCCTTTCTATATCATGGTAGGTCTCTGCAGACACTGGGCAGGTTGTCAATGATACATAGATAGGAAGCCCCCTAAGCATTTCCATGAGGGTGTGTTGCATGCTACTTGGGGGAACCACACTTCTCATGCAAGGATATCCAGTTTGATGAACACTAAGCTGGAGGAGGAAGAAATGCATAGACATGGACTATGGGAAAGGAAGCTGCTGCAGTTATGCACCTAGATGGTGATTCATCAGTTGAGGCCTCCCTCCCTCCTGATAGTAACTCTCTAAGCCTCCATGCTAGGCAAACCCTACTACTCTTCTTCCAGTCACCATTTATCTCTGCTTCAGCAGGGCAGATGACTATTAAATGGGTTACATTCCATACTTGAGAAAGACCCAGAACTAAGGGAACCAAGGAGCAATATTCTTGTGTGAACCAATTTGTGTCTTTCTTATAACTTGCCCACTTGGATCTGACAACTGGATTATCCTTGTGTATTCCTGAAAGAATGGAAATTCCCCCCAAAGAGGATCTATTTCCTTCTCCCTCCTTCCCCAGCTACTATTTTCCCTCTGAGATGGCTTTCCATTTCTGCTGTACATATTTGTTACGTATACTTGCTGTCTCCCCCATTAGAATGTGAGTTCTATTGAGGGTAGGGAAAATTTTTGCCTTTCTTTGTATCCCCAGTGCTTAGCACAGTGCCTGGCACACAGTAAATACTTAATAAATGTTTGTTGATCCATTTGTTGACTCTGTACCTCTCTGTGAGCAGTAGGAGGGACCCAGAAATATGGTCTGAATCAGCCAAAATGTAATAAGGAACTATCACCACTGCTGACTTCAAACTAAGCTAAGGTGGTGCTTGTCTTATCTGTCCTGAAGAAAAACAAGGGGAACCTTCCCCCACCCTCACCCCCACATTGGTGACTAAAATAAGACAGTATTTTGTTTTACCCATTTCTTTCTCTTTGGACTTTGATCCTCTTCTCCCTTCATCTTTTTTTTTTTTTTTTGATATAGTCATCACTTCCTTTTGTCTTTATTTCTTTCTTCTTTTTTTTTAATGAGGCAATCAGGGTCAAGTGACTTGCTCATGGTCACACAGCTAGTAAGTGTTATGTGTCTGAGGCCGGTTTTGAACTCAGGTCCTCCTGACTCCAGGGCCAGTGCTCTATCCACTGCACCACCTATCTGCTTTCATCATCACTTCCTTTTATAATCTCACAATTGCCATCCTTGTCCCCTGTTCCCACCACCTTCTTCACCCTTGAACTAGCTCATTGCAGCTTTCATAAAGAAAAAGGAAAATGTTTAAAAATTAAACTAAAAGTGATGTGTTTTCTATTTTATATGGAGAAAGTGCCTTTCTCAATGTGTATTTGCCTGTGTTTTATCTTTTTTCATAGATGCTAAGCTATTAGAAGACAGGGACAAAGTCTTTGCGGGGCTTTGTTTAGATCTCAGTGCAAAAAGAGCCCAGTTCAGTTTGCTCCTGGCCAGATGTCATCACCACATCTGATCTGTTAACCACACCAAAACCTGTAATGTTATTCATTTGTCAAAATGGATGAAGGGTTGGTCTGAAGTCTACATGTGGGCAGATGTACTTGAAAATAAAACATAGATCAGCTATACTTCCCAGAAACAACATCAAAAACCTCCTCTTATATTTGTAGGCACCAGAAAAATATTTTCGGAATTTTCCCCATTTGGAGGTTTCAGTTCAAGTAATCTGACAGAACTTCAAAGTCAACACAATGGAAAGTTAAGCACTGGCCAAGCCATCCAAATTTGATTGGTTCATGGTTTTATGTTCCAATCTCCTATGATGGCTGCTCATGGGAGTGTAAGAGACCAAGTGGCATCAAAAACACAATGCTGAAACATTAATTATGTTTACCATATTAAAAAAAAGATACTAAAATAGAATGTAAAATCCAAACATACACCAAATCTGTACATAATATGATATGGGAGAGGGAAAAGAATATTAGGCCAAAGGTCAGTAGACATAGACTCTAGTCTTGGCCATGCCATTTACTAACTGTATGACTAGACAAGTCACTCCCTTTCTCTGGGGCTCAGCTTCCCTAACTGCAAAATGAGGGAGGGTTGGATGATTGCATCTAAAGTTTTATTTTGTTTTGTTTTCGGTTTTTTTTTGAGATGGGACCTTAGTTGCAGGACTTAGGAGAGGGACTATAAAGAAGAGAATCCCAAAAGACTACCATGACATGTAGAGTGGAGAAATGGAAAAAAAAAGAATTGGATTTAGAGGAGGAAAATTCAGGTTCTTGGGCCCAAAAGATCTTGATTTACAATCTCTCTCTGCTTTAGTTTCCTTGTCTATAAAAATGAGGAGCATCAACAATGGTCTCTCCTCCTCATATCTCACAACGCTCATGGTCTGTCCTAATCATTGGGCTATTTGACCATGCAATGCATCTCATATTTTATTTATTGTTAGTTAAACATTCTGTTTTTTAACTTGTCTCTGTGTCTTGTCCCCTCTAGTAGAGGCAGCTAGAGGTGGTGCAGTAGACCTTGAGTTCATATCTGGTCTCAGGTATTTTACTAACTGTGTGACTCTGGGCAAGTCACTTAACTGCTATCTGCCTCAGTTTCCTCAACTGTAAAACACAGATTGTAATAGCATCTATCTCACAGAGTTGTTGTAAGGACCAAATGAGATAATTTTTGTAAAACACTTAGCACAGAACCTAAGCACATAGGAGGCACTTAATAAATACTTATTTCCTTCCCTTCTCAACTAGATTATAAATGCCTTAAGGTCAGGGCTTGTTCATACCATATTTTTGCACAAAATAGGAATTATATTAGCATATATTTAATAAATATGCACTGTTGAATGGATTTGTATTCTACTGACCTGCATATTTGTTTTATCACACCTACAGACTATAAGCCCCTTGAGAGTCCCGTCTTTTTTTTGAGGGGGGGAAGTTAAGTGACTTGCTTAGGGTCATACAGCTCCATCTTACTGAATCTGTCCCAGTTATCTAGCAAAGTGCACTGCACATATCAAGTATTTAATTTTTTTTTCTTGATTTGATTGGCAAAAAGTTTACCCCCCTCCAGCTATGCCACCATCCCATTTCCCTAGTTGGAAATGAGTTCAGTCAATCAATCCACAAGCCTACAGTGTGCCAGGCAGTATACTAGACCCTGGCGATACATAGACAAAAACAAAAAAGGTCCTGCTTTCAAATAACTTCCATTTCTATATGTAAAGATGTAAACATATGCAAAATATGTGTAAAATAAATATGAAGTCATGGTGGAGGGAGATATTAGAAGATGGTGGCATCAAGAAAAGACCTTATGTAGAAGGTGACTTTTAAGCCAAGCTTTAAAGAAAATTAGGATAGAAGTGAGGATGGAGTGAGTGCATTCTAGCTATCTGGGACTATCTGTGCAAAAGTGTGGAGATGAGGAGTTGAATTAAAGTATGAGAAATAGAAGGCCAGTTTGGATGCATCACAAAAGTAGGTCAAGGGGAACAAAGATGTATATGGTTAGAAAGTTAGGTTGGGTTTTAAATGCCAAATAAGTGATCCCAATTAAGGTGATGGCATTGGACTATTTTAGAGCTGGAAGGGACATTCAAGATCATCTATCACACACCCTTCACTTTACAGAGAAATGGTGCCCTCGATTGAACAAGTGACTTGCTTAAAGTCACATAGACAGCAGCTGACCTGGGACTAGAGAAATATTATGGCCTAGTGGGAAAGAGCAATGGATGTTGAGTCAAAAGATTTGGATTCAAGTCCCTACTCTGCAACCAACTGTAAATGATGTGACATTGGGCAGTTTGCTTTCATTCTATGAACCTGTTTCCTTTCCTGTAAGATGAGAGTTCAAATCCAACCTCAGACACTTACTAACTATGTGACCCTAGGCAAGTCACTTAACCTTTGTTTGGCTTAGTTTCCTCAAGTGTGTAATGGGGATAACAATAGCACCTATCTACCAAGGCTCTTGTGAGGATCAAATGAGATAATGTTTATAAAGTGCTTAGTCCAGTGCCTGGCACATAGTAGGCATTTAATAATTGTTTCTTTCCTTTCTTCCTTCCTTCCTTCCTTCCTTTCTCCCTCTATCCTTCCCTCTCTCCTTCCCTCCCTCCCTTCCTTCTGGTAAAATGTGGATAATAATAATTGTCAGCCTTTTAGGATTGTACACATGGTTTAAAAATCTCAAAGTACTAAAGAAATGCACATTTTCACTGTTATTTTTAAAGTCTAGGCCCAGGTTAATCTGGAAATGAAGCTCTCTATCTGACCAGGAAACTGTTTGCTCCTTTTCATTCTTCTCAGTCTGAATGTCCACCCTCTTTATCATGACTCCCCTTCACTGAATGCACAGCCCTGCTAGCCTGACCCCAGCTACTCAGTAATCCAGGTATACAACAGCAGTGCTCCTGAATAGGACTGGAAAGAGGGTTTGAAAAAGCAAAACAAGACTAAACCAACCGGAACATCATTCTTTGGGCAGCTGCTGCCCCACTTGAGAGGTAGGGAGTGCAATTTGGTAATCAAGAAGCAGAAAATGAATTCTCACAAATATTTTCTTCTCTTGACTGCAGGCAAAGAATGCTGACAAAAACAACGTATGTATGGATGTCATTTATGAGCTTTTAATGATGCATTTCAACGTGGCTGATATTATTTTCCTTTGGGTAATGGCTAAATATGTATTTTAAGTTTTGCCAGTGAAATGATTTGAGTTCTTTGAAATGTGTGCCCACAAAAAGCATAAACAATGTACTCTGTAGCCATTCCTCTTGACTGAGGTCCCCATAATGACACATACAGAATATAACTGATTCCTTCCTTTCACTTCCAGGGAACAAGTTAGTTTACTTGTAGATGAGAATCCTGCTAGACCACTTCCTTAGGACATTGTCCCTAATCTTCTTCCCACCTTCCTTTCTCATTCTGTCCCTCCTCCTCAGTATCCTGAGGTTTCACAGGGATTATCTGTTTGCTTTGCCTTTTTTTGTGCTACAGCAGAATGAAGGCAAGAGTGGGAAAATGATGAAGAAGTGCAATATTTCTCCCAGGGCTCCTGACTCTGTGTGCAATGGAGTGGTAGGCTATTTCTGTTGGTGTCCATCATCCTCACCAAAAATACTCATTGTTGTTATGCGATGGGTAAATGAAGGAGGCAGCATTGTACAGTGGAAAAAATACTGGCACAGGAGTCAGAGGCCCTGGGTTCCCATTCTGCCTCTGATGCCTGCTCTGGATAAATCATTTAACTTCTTTGAGCTTCCATTTCCTCATCTGTCCAATGGAGGGTCTTTGAAGGTTGTTCTGCCTCCACATCTGTGATGCTACAGATGCTCTGCTGTTGCAGAGTCGTATGACTCAATTCTCAAATACATCCGTGATCCCATTGATTGAGAAGCTTCCCTCAATGGTGCAGCTTCTAACTCATCTATACCTTCCCAAACAGAGACTCTTGCTCATGTCTTACCACAAATTTGCTACAGATGGTCCATTTAATTTTCTGGAGACTGTCTTCAGTTTTTCATGACATTGAAAGGCTACCAGTGGGACACTCAAGCTGTCCACTTGTCATCTCTCTTCCTTGCTACATAATAATAACAACAACAATAATAATAACTAACATTTTTATTGCACTTACTATGAGCCAGGCATTGTGCTAAGTGCTTTACAATTATTATTTCATTAGGTCCTCACAACAATCCCATGAAGTAGGTGCTATTATTATCCCCATTTTACAAATGAGGAAACTGAGGCAAATAGAGATTTTTAAGTGACTAGCCCAGAATCACATAGCCAGTAAGTGTCTGAGTCTAGATCTGAGCTCAGGTCTTCTCTCTCTCTCTCTCTCTCTGAGGCAATCAAGGTTAAGTGACTTGCCCAGGGTCACACAATCATTAATGTCTGAGACTGGATTTGAACTCAGGTCTTCCTGACTCCAGGGTCAGTGCTCTATCCATTGCACCACCTATAAACCAACCCAACTTCTCTTCCTGTCGTATAATTCCTTGATTCAAAATCAGTATCATGCAGAGGACAAAGTAGAGGTGCATAGTGAAGATGAGCTGAAGCGTACAACTAAGAATAAACTCTGAAGAAGAACAGGAGTAAAAGAGCTCCAGGAATGACTCACCACTACAGTAAAAAACCTTTCTAGGAGAGAGGTACCTCATCCCCTGCATGATGTGTTGGCCCATTTTTCTTGCATAGTATTTTAATTGCTGTAATCATTGACACTCCTCTGAGGAGGCAGAGTGTGGGGGCACAAATGAGCCTGTGTTTGTGAAGCGACATTCTAAGCAGAATCTCTGGGTCTGCAGATGTTAGGTGGGAATTGGTAGAAAATAGATAACAGAATTTTAGAGATGCAAGGGACCTCAGAGATTCCACCCCCTTCTTTTAGGAATGAGGAAACCAAGGATTTGGCAAACAGTTGGCATTCAAGGAAGATAAGAAGCTGATATTCCAATGTTTACAACTCCTTTATTTCTTGCTCCCCTGGGGTTCACCACATACATGCAGAGTCACCTCCCCACAGACCCGTGAACAGAGATCCATACAGCCCTCATTGCCACTCCACTGCACATGGAGCCATGAGCCATGGGAGAAACACTGCACTCCATCATTTTCCTCATTCTGCTGTAGCACAAAAAAGGCAAAGCAAACGGATAATTCCTGTGCAAACCTCAGGATGCTGAGGTGGAGGTGCAGACTGAGAAGGGAAGGTGGGAAGAAGATTGTGGACAATGTCTTAAGGAAGTGGCCTAGCAGGATTCTCATCTACAAGTAAACTAATTTGTTCCCTGGAAGCGAGAGGGGGGATTAAAAATCAACAAAGATAAAAAATTCAGGACATAGTAAAGCAACCACAAAGTGGAAGCACACAGGATGTTGTAGTTACATGTGGGCAAATGTAATTATACCATCAAGTAGAAGATATGACGCACTCAGAATGGCCTTAGAGAGGCACTTTCTTGATTGGGACTGAGTTCACCCAAGGAACCCATGGTGGGAGGAAAAAGGCAAGGTTGTAAAGACTCTGATTCCCAATTAGGCACAAGTGGCTGTTCCTCATCTGAGGAGAGATGAAGAGGCCAGAGGAAGTGTGATGTGGGGGCAGCTCAAAAAACCTATCCTAACCTAACCAAGTTAGGACACAGTTCCAAAGCTGTTGTGCAAAATTTGTAAAGCAGACAGGGGACTGATTGGGGCTGTTCTGAGCATGCTGCTTCATCAAGAAGTGAGATGTACATTAGATTGGGCCCAAAGGGCTGACTGGACCCATACAGCAAGTCTGTTCTCCACCCCTTAAGCTAACTCTGGGAACTTTAAGTTCAATCCAATTCAACAAATGTTGAAAGCACCAACTATGTATGAGTTTTTTTAATTGGGCATAGGGATAAAAAACAACAATAACATAACAATCCCTGCCCTGCCCTTGTGAAGCTTACATCCTCTTGGACTGAGAGGAGACAAGATCAAAAATTGCTATAAATTCATAAGAAGGACTAGATGACTTCTGAGGTGCTTGCTCATTCTTAATCTATAATCCTATTATTAAATACTCTCCCCATTTCTTTTTCCAAATTATGATTTCATCTATGTAGAGAGGTCTCTGTGAGGAGCTCCTACCAATACAGATCAGCATCTTCCTCTGCATCTTGTAGTTTTCAAGGGTTAATTTAGAAGAGCTGAGCAGTGTCTGGTTAAGGAATTTCTTTAGGTCACAAAGTCACAGAATTTGTCAGAGGTAAGTCTTCCTGGTTTAGGGTCCAGCACTCTATTCACTCTGTGACATTGCTTTCTGCCCTGAATAAGTGCTTAGGAGAGGTCAGGGTGACATGAGAGATTCAAAGAAGTCCAAGGAGGGAGAGGTCACTATTAGCTGGGGACAATGGGAGGTTGTCACAAAAGAAATGGCACTTGAATTTGGGGTGGAAAGAAGAGGATTTCAACATTCCCAGCATGGGGACCATCATAAGCAAAGGCACAGAATGAGGCAGGACTAATCTTATAGGAAATGATTCTGATTCTGCTCTTGTGATAGGGACACATGACTCAATTTCTTTTCTTTCTCTCTTTTTTTTGGGGGGGGGGGGCAATCAGGGTTAAGTGACCTGCCCAGGGTCACACAGCCAATAAGTGTCTGAGACTGCATTTGAACTGAGGTCCTCCTCACTCTAGGGCTGATGCTCTATCCACTGTGCCACCTAGCTGCCCTTTCATTTTCTTTTCTATTCACTTAGTCTTAACGGTCTAAATAAGCATTTATTAAGTGCTTGGGATACAAAGTCTAAACAAGAATTCATCTAGCACTTGAGATACAAAAGAAGGTAAAAACAGATCCTGCCCTCACGGAGCTCACAGTCTAATGGGGGAGACAAAATGCAAATAACTCTGTACAAGCAAGACATGTAGAGGATAAATTTGGGATAGAAACTAGCATCAAGGGAGGCTGGGAAAGGCTTCTTTTAGAAGGTAGGATTTTAGCAGAGCCTAGAAGGAAATCCCTAATTTTTTCAATGGCATTCAAAGATAGGCTCATGTTTAGCTCACTCTCCAGATTTTATAAAGTGCATCAATCTTAACAACCTTGTGGAGCAGAAAGTAGTATAATTCTCATTTTACAAATGAATAAACTGAAGCTCAGGCAGGCAAAGGAAGTTCATAAGATCACAGATTGTGAACTACAAGAGACCTTTGGAGTCCCACTTCAAACCCCTTCATTTTACAGACAAGAAAAACAAGGCTTCCTTGTTTTCAATGACCTTGTCCACAGATAATAAATTATGGAATCAGTTTTGAAATAAGGTCCTCTTAAGGACCTTAAATTGAATGTATTTTTTCCCCACTGTCCCACACTTCCCTTAGGTGGCAGCCCCAACTGTTGGAACCAGGTTTCAGAGCCAGGTCTCTCATTATTTCAGTTTTCTTTTCTACAACATGCAGCTATTTCTTGAGCTTCATTATGAGGTTCTCTGTTCTGGTTAATTTTTCACCAGCCTAAAGACTTCCTCTCCTATTAGCAACAACACACACAGTTGAAGCAGGAGTGTTTATTGTATCACAGAGGGGGATGACCCACTGGGGAGTAGCTGATAGAATCTGGTAGGAGCTCGATTATTCAGATTCTTGGTAGGGGCTTATGAAGTTTCTGCAAGATTTCCAATACATGCAAATCCAATTCTGACTTTGGTTTAGGGATTATGGCAGGGACTCTTACTTTTATCTTTGTTCCCACAATTCTGCCTCTTGAGAATGGGAGGGAAGTAGGATATTGGGGTTTTGAAAAGTGAGTCCCTTATTCAGCTCACATTGGAAGACTTTTCAATTGGGATCTAATGATATGTCCCTTTCCACCTTGATCTCATCCGCTGAGAGAGGCTCAGCTACCCAGCTCAGTAACTGCTTGATTTTAGTTAAATGGATTGGTAAACCCTTTGACAATTCCGTGATCAGAATCTCTTCTATCCACCTGAAGACTTCCTGCTGTGCAAGGTAGTTTAATTGCCTGAACTCAAGTATCTCTGCTCCTGAATCCTCCATTTGCTCCCGACTCATTCACTCCATGACCTTGGGCCACTCATTTAACTGCCTTGTGTTTGCAGGCACCTGCTGGCTCAAGCCCTTCCAGGACTCAAGGAGGGGGTAAGAGGAATGATAACAGAGTGGCTGCAAAGGGTTCTAAAACCACAGTATGTCCCCCCAGTTCCCCAGCATGATTATCATTCTGAAATAATTCCCATGTAATAGCCCAGTGCTGTGATTTGTTCCATTTTCATCTTTACTGGATAGGTACAACCTTGATTGCAAAGGGTTTTAAGGGGACCTAAATCTGGGTTGTTATACTTATTTTAAAATATAGATATATGTGTGTGTATATATATATATATGTATATATATGATGTGTATATATATATATACACATAAGCACATATATAATATTTCAATATAATTATTTTCCTTTGTAATTTATTGTTTTATTGTATATTTCATTATATGCATTAATGTCATTTTATTTATATAGATATGTGTATGTATATATGTATATGTATGTATATATACCTATACCTATAAACACACACACACACACACAGATATGTCTTTTCCCCCCAATTGAATGTTAAATAGTTTTTTTTTTAACATTTGGGTTTTTTTTTTTAAGTTTTGAGTTCCAACTCCTATTTTATGTATTTTAGAACATTATTTTGGGAAGGGTTTCATCAGCTTCACCAGTCTTCCAAAGAGATCCATAGCACCAGAAAGGCAAAGGTACTTCTCCCTGCTTTAGTGCAAGTCTATTTCCCAAGACTGGTGTTTTAAGAAAGATCTCTCTACTCTTCCTAGCATAAGTCAAAGAGCAGTGACTTTGTAACATTGCTTTCTGGTTGATGGATAGCTGGCTTGTTAGTGATTCTCCAGTTCTAATGTGGAAAAGGTCAGAGTTGAACATTGCCAGAGTACAGTTTAAGGCTGAATTGTGTCAAGAGATTGATGAGAGAAAGAGAGAGAGAGAAAGTACGTGTGTGTGCATGCACACCTGTATGGGTGGTAAGAAGATTCCAGAGCTGGTATGTAATGTTTGTGGTATATAGGGACTTATGGGAGTATCATGGGTGTATTCAGAGAAGCACTATATTCTACTGTGTGTGAAACACTGTAATGTCAGACTTTTTCTGTATTGCCTCATTTTGATGATTTTTTCCCCCACTCTTTTAAAAAATTCTTTATTAAAATAGATGGCCTCTGGGAGAAAGGGGAGGGGACATATAGGGAAATGCAGTGATATACAAATGAAAGATGTCAACAAATTAAAAAAAAAGAAAGAGTGACTTCAAATTCAAAAGCACTGCTAACATGTGGGCTGGCATGTAGGGTCAAAGGTGAAAAAGGGAAAAAAGCAACTGCCAAATCTGAAGAGGGGGAGAGGAGTTATACATATGAAAAAGATATGTCTGGATGAATATATAGTGTCCAAATCTATTGTTATTGTTGTTCAGTCATTTCAGTTGTGTCCAATTATTTGTGAGCCCATTTGGAGTTTTCTTGGCAAAGATACTAGAGTAGTTTGCCATTTCCTTCTCTAGCTCATTTTGCAGAGGAGGAACCTGAGGCAAACAGGGTTATGTGACTTGCCCAGGGTCACACAACTGCTAAGTGTCTGAAGCCAGGTTTGAACTCAGGTCTTCCTCACTCCAGGCTTGATGCTCTATTCACTGAGCCACCTAACTGCCCCAGTCCATAGCTATAGCTATCCAAAAGTATTAATATACTATGCATTATATATATGTATATTTCTATTATATCTGTACATGTGTATATATATATATATATCATACATGTTTATCCATATATATCAATACATAGTTATACACATATATACAATTACATGATATCAATCTGTCTATAATATACATTATTATTACATATAGTAAATGTAAGGGTAGAGTTTACTTTATTAATGAGAAATAATTATTAATGATCAATGATTTGTGGAGATCCATCCAGAGTTCCCCCTTTTTCTATAGTCCTCATTTCAAAGTTCAGAGACTGGTAACTTTGCACAGCCCTCCTTCACTCAAATCCAAGTCAAATGCCAAGTCATGTCATCATTTCCCTGATGTCAAGGTCCTCTTCAGAAGGAAGGACAAACCACACGCAACTGATAATCAGATTGAATTAACTCTCCTCAATCTTGGTCAAACCCCATCCAACCTTAAAAGGAATTTAAGGTGAAACTCCCAGCTCATTGTCGTCTGCTTGATTGCCCAGGGCTGGGAGTAATTTAGAGGTAAATGACATAATCAAAGTTCATTAGAATAAGTCCAGCCCCTCATTGTTATAGTCATTCTCTCATTAATTGTTAACCAATCAGAGTTGATTGGTACCCTCATGAATGCCACTCTTCTGTGAGCCCACTGTTCTGAGGGTCTTTGGTATTTGAGTGACACTGACCTCTTTTTATTAAAAAACATGCTAGCATTATTAATAAAATGACCAAATTACCAAGAAATTATGTCTCTCAAACTTTAGAAATGCCACATTAATCAATCAATCACCTCACCCCACTACCTGTGTCAGATAAGAATACTTCCACTGACTCAATGGCTCAATCCGAAGTATGAACCAGCGCAATTAGTCAGGGTCTATCGAAGTAATTAAGCAATAGAATCAGACCAGGTGTGAAAGCCAGTGGATGTAAAGAAGGTGTTTTTGGACTGCATGAAGAAACTCAGTTATGCCCTGTGGGGTTGCTATAAAATAGCAAAGTAGTTCAGGTGGGACCCAGGAGATTATGTTGCTGGAGTAGAAAGCAGTTCCAGTCAAGCCCCTAAGAATGGATGAGGGAATCACTTTGGGTGGGTGTATAGTAGGAGAAAGCCTCTGTCTTTCACCTGGCCTTCTTTGATCAGGGAAGGACCCTTTGAACATCCTAAGATTGGGAGGATTTGGGTTTCTCACTGGTGTGCTACCAGCTCCCTCAAGATAGTGGCAGCCAGGGACTGAGCCTGCATAGATGCCATAGGCCTACTGGGCACATTAAGGAAAGGCAGCCTCAGTAGTCTAAAAGGAGCCGGGAAAGCCATACCAAAAGAGAATATCTTGAAGTCTCGAGCAAAAAGACTTCTGGGAGTTGCCACATGTTTTCTCTAAGAGAGAAACTACTTTCCTCTGGACTCTATGTACTTGTGGGAGAATATGTTACAGACTCTTTTTGGGGGGGAGATGTTTTTTTACCAGTTGCTCTTAACTATACCACCTTATACCCCTTTCTAAAAATTGTCTGGCTAATCAATATCAACCTATAATAGGGAAGCGCACCATGGCGGGGGGAGGTCATGAATGATAGTATATGGAACCCCCTAGCCCCAACCATCATAGCTCCCTAGAACTCTTAGGGAAGAACTAGCAGCTGTACTCTGGAGATCCAGCTTGTTAGTTGGGTTTGGGAAAGTACCTTCAGAGCATATGTTACACATACATTATATATAATACACAATTATGCATAATGCACAATTATGTATAATATTGTCCTCCAGACATAGAGGACAGACAGTGCTGAAACTGCATAACATAATATATGGAGTATTGGCTTCAGTGTCAGGAAAACCTGGCTTTAAGTCCCACCTTCACATTTCATGTGTGTGAATGACCTTGTTTCAGAGGTAGGGGACTATGGATTTGGAATATCTCACAGAATGTCCAATGCAGTTAACCTATTGGTAGTTCTGTTGAAATTACTGTTTCCTTTTTATTCTTTATTTCAACAAGCAGTTAGTTTATTGGGTAGGAGATGGTAAAGAGATATATGTGGAAATGAAGGTGATGTGTGAAAGATGGAAATAAAAGTCTAAGAAAGAAAGATGGATATGAATTAAATAGGAAAGGATGGACAGAGAGGGCATTTCAGGGATAGGAAATAGCCTGAGAAGTGCAGAGGGATGAGAACACAGTGAGTGTTGGGAGAGAGGTTAGGAGACAGCAATTGACTAATTTGATTGGAACACGGTGTTCATGGAGGGAAATCACAGGACAACAGATTGAGGACTGGAAGGGACCTAAAATGTCCTTGAGTCTAAGCCCCTCATTTTAGAGGTGAGGAAATTGAGGCCCAGGAAAGTTAAATGATGTGCCCAAGGTCACACAGGGACTAAGTATCAGAGGTGGGATCTGAATATGGGTTAACTGTTAACTCCAGAGTAAGACTGGAAAAGTAGGATAGCACTGAGTTGCTGAAGGCTTTGTTTGCTGGGTAGAGGATTTGTAAAGTAGGGAGAGAACTAGGAGACTTTGATGTCAGTGAAGCTAAAGTAAAAGAAAATATTCAATAGGAGTATCCAGATGTCACAAGTTTCAGAGAGATGAAGAAGAAGGAAGAATGAAAAGAGGGCCATTGGATTTTACATTTAGTAAGTCATTGGTAACTATCCTCACAATAAGCCTGGGAGGGAGGAAACTGAGATAGGCAGAGTTTAAGTAACTTGCCCAGAATCACACGGCTAATGAGTGTGTGAGGCAGGGTTTGAACTCAGGTCTTCCTGACTCCAGGCCCTGTACTTTATGCACTATGCCACCAAGTTGTTACCCGTCTTGGATACTTCCAGAGAACCTTGTGCAATGTATAGGCATCAACAAATTATTTCTGATTGACTAATGGAACTAAAAGTTTTTTGTCTTGGGTTTTCAACCAATGGCAAACTATGACTTGAAAGGCTGCATTTTTAGTAATGAGAAGTATAATTTGATACAACCAATCAAAAAACACTGATTAAGTGCCTACTATGTATTAGGCAGAGGCAACTAGGTGGCTTAGTGGACAGAGCACTGGACTTGGAGTCAGGAAGACCAGAGTTCAAATCTAGCCTCAGACACTTACTTTGTGATCCTGGGCAAGTAACTTAACTTCTGTTTGCCTTAATCTTCTGGAGAAGGAGATGACAAAGCATTCCAGGATCTTTGCCAGGAAAACCTCACAGACAGTATCGGCATACCATGGTTCACTGGGTCATGAAGAATTGGACATGACTGAACGACAACAACAACATGAGTCAGGCACTGGGCTAAGCATCTGGAATACAAAAGAAGGCAAAAGACAGCTCACAATCTAATGATTCAGAACTTCCTATTTATTAATTTTTAACTAGAACAAGCTAGTTGTTTTTTAATTTTATCATTCTTATTATTGTCTCAATAGACCAAATGAAGTAATATGCTCAATACACCAATCAACCCTGTAACCATATAATGCCATCTGTGTATGTACTAGTCATCTGTACAATATTTTATACAACTGAAATTAAGGTAGTACTTCACAGGTTTACAAAGCACCTCACACACATTAACTCATTTGATCCTTGAAATCACTCTTTGAGGCTCACAAGTGTACAATGGAAACAGTATCTAATGGTGAGGGTTGAGGCAGAGGATCTGGGTTCCAATCCAAGCTTTATAGCTGAGTGGCTATAACTTCATAGCTGTGGCAATCTACTTCACCTTCTGGACATATTTCCTTATCTATAAAATGAGAGAGCCAGACTAGACTTTCTTGATTCGAATCCTGTGATTTTCCCAAAGTAGCACTGTTAGTAAGTGCTGGGACTGGGATTCAAACCTAGGTTTTCCAATTCCCAATCCATTATTCCTTCTCTTATACCATGCTGCCTCTATTTCCTCTGGCTCTGGCTTGAGTTGGTATTAACTAGGACCTGAGGAATTAATGACTTTTTTTTCTAGGCAAAATTTAACAAAACACTTTGCAGGCTCTTGCCTTCTCTTTGTGAAGAACAATGTAATCATTGGTAATAAAATAGTCAGATTGTTCTACTTTGAATAAGACAACCAAGTATAAATGGCAGCTATTAGGCTCCCAACAATGCAGTCTTTCCCATGGTTGATCCATACATATCATTCTTACTAACATTAATAGGGGGTGTGTGTGCACAGCAATGGCAGGGGAATGTCAATTATACATGACAGCAAGTTTATAATGATTCTCTGGAAATAATGCGTATCTGAAAGGCCAGAAGGGTTAGGTTGGGAGGATTCCAAGTACAGTGGATTAGTCATGGAAGTCTTAGAAACCATTGTATCAAAAGTGGAAAGCGCTGCTCCTTTGCTTGTCAAAAACTGTTAACAAAACCAAAGAAAAGGATACATATGGTAACAAGGAAATTACTTCCAAGTTAAGACAAGTATTTGTTGTTGTTCAGTCATTCAGTCTTGTTTGACTCCATGTGACCCCATGGACAAAGTCCATAGGGTTTTCTTGGCAAAGATACTGGAGTGGTTTGCCATTTCCTTTTCCCGTGTGTCCCCATTTTACAGACGAGCAATTGAGACAAATAGGGGTTAAGTGACTTGCCCAGGGTCACAGCCAGCAAAATGTCTGAGGGCAAATTTGAACTCAGAGCTTTCTGACTCAAGCCCAGTGCTCTATGGACTTCACCACCTCACTGCCCTCAAGACAAAATTGTTATTGTTCAGTTGATTTCAGTCATGTCCAACTCTTTGTGACCCCTTTTGGGGTTTTCTTGGCAAAAATACTGAAGCGGTTTGCCATTTCCTTCTCCAGTTCTTTTTACAGATGAAGAAACTGAAGTGGGGCAGCTAGGTGACACAGTGGATAGAGTCCCAGCCCTAAAGTCAGGAGGACCTGAGTTCAAATCTGGCCTTAGACACATAACACTTACTAGCTGTGTGACCCTGGGCAAGTCATTTAACCCTACTGCCTAGCCAAAAAAAAGAAAAGAAACTGAGGCAAAAAGGGTTGAGTGATTTACCCAGGGTCACACAGCTAATAAGTGTCTGAGGACAGATTTGAATTCAGGAAGATGGGTCTTCCTGATTCCAAGCCTGGCACTCTGTCCATTGCACCCCTAGCTGCCCAAGACAAAAATAGCGAACACACACTATTTGTTTTCAAATGGAAGCAAGTTTCAAGGGCACAACAAGGTGACTATATGTGAAAGTATTTCTGGGACTGGGAAGAGGAGAGGGGATAAGTGAGAGGAGGTGAACCTGGGTGTCAGTTTAAGTAGTCTGATGGATACTAGAGGCCTTGCCTATCCCAAAATATCTCCTTCCCTAATCTGCCAAACTGCCTATAATTCCTACCAATGGAGTCACTCCTACAGTGATGATACCTATAAAAATGCAAGAATATTATTTGGGTAGTTAATTTGTAGGATTTGCTAATACATTAACTCAATAACACCTATTAACATATTAGTATACCTGAGTCAGTCAATATTAAGTGCCTCCCGTGTGCTAGGCACTGTGTTAAGTACTGGGGATACAAAGAGAGGCAAAAAACAGTCTTAGCTCTAAGGGAGCTCACAGTCTAATAGTGAAACAAAAAGCAGCTATGTACAAACAAAATATAAAATAGCCAGCAAATGTCTACTAGTTTTTTTTTTTTTTTTGGCTAGGCAATGGGGTTAAGTGACTTGCCCAGGGTCACACAACTAGTAAGGGTCAAGTGTCTGGTCTGAGACTGGATTTGAACTCAAGTCCTCCTAAATCCAGGGCTGGTGCTGTATCCACTGTGCCACCTAGCTGCCCCCAAAGGTCTACTTCTTATAGAAGGTGAGATTTTAGCTGGGACCTGACAAAAATCAGGGAAGCTAGAAAGTAGAGATGAGGAGGAAGACAATTCCAGGCATGAGCAACAGATAAATGAAAATGCTCTGATTTAGGAGATAAGAGGAACAGCAAGGAATCCAGTGTCATTGAATCAAAGAATATGTGAGGATGAGGAAGGTGCAAATAGATTGGAAATGTCTTGGGGGAGGTAGGTTATGAAGGGCTTTGAAACCTGAACAGAGGATTTTATATTTGACCCTGAAGGTGATAAGTAGCAACTGGAATCTATTGAATAGGGGTGGTGGGAAAATGGATAACATGGTCAGAGCCATATTTTAAGAAGGTGCCTTGGATAGTGTAGTGGAGTATGCTTTGGAGTGGATTAAGACTTGAGGCAGCAGACCAACCAGAAGACTATTGGAATAGTCCAAGCAAAAGATGATGAAGACCAGCACTAGGATGCTGGCAGTATCAGAGGAGAGAAGGGGGTCTATATGAGAGATGTCACAGTTAGAAATGACAAAACTTGGCAATTGATTGGATCTAAGCAGTGAGGGTTCGGGATAATACCTCTATTGCAAGCTTGAGAAAATGGTGGTAAATAGGAAAATAGTAGAGTTTGTGGGGAGGAGGAGGAGATAATGAGTTTAGTTTTAAACATATTGAGTTTAAGATGTCTAGGGGACATCCAATTCAAGATGTGCAACAGGCAGCTGGAGAAACAAGACTAGAGGTCAGGAGAGAAGGCAAGGCTGGACAAAAAGACTTAAGAATCATTAGTATACACGTAGGATAGCTAAATCCATGGGAGCTGATTAAATCACCAAGTGGAATAATAGAGAAAAGAGAAAAGGGACCAGGACAGGGCCCTGGGGGACATCCATGGTGAATAAATGTGACCTGGCTGAAGATTCAGTGAAGGAGACTGAGAAGTCAGACAGGTAAGAGGAGAATCAGGAGAAAGGAGCATCATCAAATCCTAGAGAAGGGAGTATCAAAGAGAAGAGGGGGATTGACAGTGTCAAAGGCTTCGGAGAGTTCAAGAATGATGAGGACTAAGGGAACACCATTAGATTTGGGAATTAAGAGATCACTGGTAACTTTGGAAAAAGCCGTTTCCGTTGAATGATGAGATTGGAAGCCAGAATATTGAGAGTTAAGAAGAAGTTGAGAGGAAAGGAAATAGAGGCAATGACTGTAAATGGCTTTTCCAAGAAGTTTAACCCCAAAAGGGAAGAAAGATCTGAGATGATAGAGAGCAGGGATGGATGGATCAAGTGAGGGATTTTTTTTGAGGATGAGGGAGATATGGGCATATTTGTAGGCAGTAGGGAATATGTCAGTAGACAGGAAGAGATTGAAGATTAGTGAGAGAGTAGGGATAATAAAGGGAGCAATCTACTATTGAAAATGGGATAAGATGGGGTCACTTGTGTATACAGAGGGGTTTGCTTTGGAAAGGAGAAAGGCCACTTCTTCTTGTGAAATGGGGAAATAGTGAAGGGGAAGGCAAAGATAATGACAGAAGACACCTGGGTGATGTGAGATGAGGAAGATAAAATGAAGAGGGACCTCTCAATGTATGTCCTTCATTTTTTCAGTGAAATATGAAGTCAGGTTCTCAGCTGAGAGGGGAGGGGGAGCTACGGGAAGTTTAAAAGCAGACAAAAAGATTTAGAAGAGTCACTTCAGTGAACAGGGATAGTGAGTTAATTAAGGAGGTGTCAGGATTTCTTTGCTGCTGTGAGGACCCATTTGAGATTGCATAAGATGATTTGTTAGCTACCAATTTGACAGCATTCCTTGTGGTAATGGACCAAAACCAGTTAGGTTTTGATGGGGAGAAAGGTATGAGAAAAAGTTGAGACCACAGAGCACCTGTGAGATGAGTTGAGGTGTCACTGTTGAATCAGCTAAACATCCCAGAGACTCTATGAGGGTAGTGGAAACCTGGAGAAGCACCAAAGTGATGTACAAATCATACTAGAATAGAGATATAAACATGGTAGAAGTTAAATTCCAGAATTTTGGTGTTAGAAATGACCTAAGAAAACATTTAGTCTAATTCCCTCACTTTACAGACATGGTGACAGAGGCCCAGGCAGGTGATATTCCTTGGCCAAAGTCACGTGGCTAGCCAGGGACAAAACTGGACCAGGAGCACTATCCTCACCCTATCCCACCCCCCACATACATGACCTCAGGGAGAGGGAGGTTTCAAACTCACAATTCCAACTCCAGGGCTCTCTTGTGAACCTCTAACCCAGCATCTCTACTTACTGCAAAATTTTGCATAGGAATGGCCCTTGACTATGGGCCGGCTGCCTCAGTGTTGCCTAGGCAACAGGGGGCTTTACTTCTTCTCCCAAAAAAATACTGTCTCCTCCTTTCCACAGACACAGAGGAGCCGATCTGCAATCAGAATCTCTCCTTCCTCAGCCTCAGATCTCTCCCAGAATCTGAAATCCATTGTTGCCTTTACATTCTCAGGGCTAAGCATAGTTCCTGGCATATAGTAAGTGCTTAATAAATTTTGCATAGATTGATTTATAGGTAAGTTCGTCTGGCCTGTTTTGAGGGGTTATGGGATCATAGTATTTCTTAATAAAGATAACAGCTGACATTTATTTAATGTAGTATTTTGAAGTTTGCCAAGTGCTCTGTAGACATTATCATATTTGGGCCACACTGTGAAGTCAGTATTACAGTCATTGTTATCATTCCCAGGAATTATCATTCCTATTACAGGTGAGGAAACCAAGTCTCATAGAGGTTGTGACCTCCTAGGGTCATACAATGAGGAAGGATCTGAGGTGTGATTTAAACCCAGGCCTTGTGTATTCCAAGTCTAACACTTCATCCACTGTACCACATAATCTCAAAAAAGAGCAGGCAAGAATATTTGAGATAATTCAGTCCAACTTCATTTTATAGAGAGATAAGTAGGTAAAGTTCATATGGGTAATAAGAACCTGATTCAGAATTTGAATCTAGGTTTCCTGAGACTCTAAATCCATCCCACTTTCTACTTGACCCCATTCAGGAGAAGACTGAGGGGTTTTCCAAGGCAGGCTGTGCAATGAATAAGATACCCACTTGTTCTATAGTATTGTACTTAAAATGGCAGCTGTGCTGACCTTTGATGTCCCTTTTCTCTAATTATATGTACATAAATTATGCATATATCATACATTTTTCTGCTTCCAGAATTATTGAAACGCCACACAGATGCTACTGCAGCAAAATCACAAATGCTAAAAAAGAATTATCTCTCGAGTAACTGGCAGGGCTATCAACAATTAAAAGGCAGAAACCTCTGGGTCCAAAGTGAATCAGCAAGGCCTTTTTTAGAGAAAACTGTTCTGAAACACAGATGAAAGCCTAAAAGGCCTGGAAAGACATTTCTTATTTGCATACAGATTTGGTCCTACTTGAAAGACCCATTGGAGGATACGTGTCCATATTTAGCAACTTTCAATTCATTCATTTATTACAGATTATTATGGCAAAGGGGAGGTCTGGGAACATCAGTGCAGGGCCAGGGGATTTTCATTTTGTGTTTTTAAAGTGAGGATTTCTAGTCTGATATAGCCATCAAATATTTCTTCTCCTATTGAACCCACCCTTCTGGTTATGAAGCTAGTGCCATGTGAATGGGGCAGCTGCAGAGAATAAGTAATTACCAGAGACTCAATGATATGCATTCCCAGAGCTTTGGTGGACTGGAAGCTCAAAACAAGTCAACAGTATGACATATTAGCTGGATAAGTTGATACTCCCAGAGGCTGCCTCGTATCCAGGAGTAATGAGGGAGGAAAGAGTCTCATAATATTCTGCTTTGGTCAAGCTCACATTTGGAGCAGTGTTGTCATTCTCAAAAAAAATGGTGCATATTGACTTAGAAAACCATAAATTAACATTATCTATTTTGCATTGTATTTTTATGTATTTTGTTAAACATTTATCTTTACATTTTAATCTGGAATGGGTTTCCCTGGGAGTTTTCCAGGCTATAAGCCTCTGCTTGCAAATCTGACACTTCTGATCTAGAGAATTACATGGACCTCTGGATATCCCACTTTAGGAAAGGCAATGAAAAGCAGAAACATATACAGAAAAGGATGAGCAGAATGATGAATGGGACTGAAGACCATGACATATGTGGATCAACTGAAAGAACTTGAGCTACTTAGCTTAGAGAAGAGAAGACATAGGGAATAATAATTGTCTTCAAGTATTTGAAAGGCTATGATTTGGAAGAGGCAATAGGTGAACAAATTTGCTTGTAATTGTTTTGTATATGCTTATTTGTCTATATATAGTTTCCTGATAGAATATTGATTGAAGCCTAAACTTGGTTTCATCACATCTCATACAAACTCTGGGTTCTAAGTCTTAAGTTGGGACCATAGGTTACAAAGAATGTAAGCTTCTTGAAGACAGGAACTATTTCATTTCTGTCTTTTTATCTCCAGCATTTAGCACAGTTTTTGGCGCAGAGTAGGTGCTTAATAAATGCTTGTTGATTGATTGATTAAAAACTGCCAAGAGGGAGTTTTTACTTGTTATCAGTAACAACTTTCTAAAACTTAAAGCTGCCCAAAGATGGAATGGGCTGCCTTGGACAGTTGGGGGTTTCTTTTGACTGGAAGACATACAACTTGAACTTCCTCAATTCTCTTCTTCCATTTCTTTATACTTCTCAATATCTTAATCCATTCCTTATTCTTTCTCTTCAGCCAAGGCAGTTTCAATGGTCTTCCTCTTAGCCAAGACTAATCCCCTCTACTTGTGAACTTGCTTGCATCCTTTTCATTTATTCCTGGACCTTGTTCCATCAATCAGGTCCATTCTACCTTATAATACACTAGTGCTTGCCCTCTGCCTACAAACAAGTTCAAGTCTCTCCTAGCCTAGATAAATTTTTTATAAAATTTTAGAATCATAGAATTTAAGAGCTAGAAAAGATTTGGAGGCCATGTAGTCCAACTCATATCTAAATAGAACTCCATCCATAACATCCCTGATGAATATTAGCTGCCCCTTGAAGACCTTAAGTAATGAAAACACATATCACACAGAGGATCTCCTTGCACTTGGGGAGAATGTTAGTTTGGGGGAAGTATATCCATATATTTAGCTAAAGTCTACTTTTATGTACTCTACATTCAATGCTTCTAGTTCTACTCCTGGGACCAAGCAAGATGTGTATCTTTGGTATATGATAACCCTTTATATACATGAAGATAACTGTCATTGCCCCTTCTCAAATATTGTCTTCTCCAGGCTAAATGGTCCACTTCCTTCAAGGAATACATGTTGAACATGCATTCGAGTCTTCTTGATTTCCCAGTCAATCTCCTTTAGACAGAATCATTATATCTCAGACTTGAAAGGGATCTCTGAGGTTATTAATTCCAACCTATGCCTGAAAAAGAATCCCTTCTACAACATGGCCAATAAGTCATCACCCAGACTTCCCTTGAAAACTTTGAGTGAGGAGGAACCTACTACCTTCCAAGGCAGCCTATAGGACAACTCAGCTAGGAGGATTTTCCCTTATGTCAAACCTAAATCTTTTCAGTTTCTTCCAATTTCTCTCCATCTGTCCACTAAGCCCAAGCAGAACAAGTTTAATCTTTCACACAAACACAGAGCTGGCCAGAGGTTGTTCATTTGTTTATGTCTTTTTTTTTAATGGTGCCTAAGTTCATAATGGCTTTTTTGGCTGCCAATTAACATTGTTGACTTTGTAGTCCACTAACACACTCTCAGTTTTTTTTTCTCCCCAAGGTAATTACTCTCATGCTATTCCATCTCCATTTTGTACTGGTTATGTTAATTTTTGAACCCAGGATAAGATTTTATATCTAACCCTATTCAATTCCATATAATTAAATTTGACCCAATATTCTAGCCTGTAAAGATTTTTTGATCCATACACTCTCATCCAAAATTTTAGCTTTCTCTTCCACTTTGTTGTCATTTCAAAATTTGGTCAAGCACATACTCTATGCTTTTTTCCTAGTCACTAAAAGAATGTCAAACTGCACAGGACCAAGAACAGATCTTGGGGGACATGCCATTAAAGACCTGCCAAGCAGACACCAAAATACTAATATTCTTTAGGTCCAGTGATTTAACTAGTTCTCACTCTGCCTAACTGTATTATCATGTACTTTCGTCTTTCCATCTTTTCTCATAAAAATATTATGAGACACTTTGTAAACGTTTTGCTAAAGTTGAGGCAAGATACATCTATGACATTCCCTTGATCTACCCATCTAGTAGCCGTTTCAAAAATAGAAATAGACTCTTAATGAACCCATGCTGACATGTAGTGAGCAATGATTCCTTTCTATAAGGTTGACAAAACTATGGCCTATGCCCTTAAGAATACATTCTAGAATTTTGCCAGGAATTAAAATCAAGTTTGTTGGCCCATCCTTGATCAACTTTATTCTCCTCTTCTCCTTCTCCTTTCCATTCCTCTTTTCTCCTCTTCTCTCCTTTCCTCTTCTTAATCCCTTTATCCAACTGGTTGTCAAGTACTACAATTTTCTCTATGAACTATCTCTACCATGTATTTCTTCCTTTCACTGATACAGAATAGAATAGTGAGACAATCAATTTTGATTTTTTGCCTCCTACAAGACTATAAATTTCATGAAGAGTCTTAAACTCTGTGTCTCCCTTAGTACCTAGTCTTCACACAATAGATATTTAATACATGTAGGTTGCCTTGTGCAGGAAGTGACCCAATCGACTTTGTGCATTAGGATCATAGAGTTCTATAGAGTTGGAAAGATATTTTGAGGTCATCTAGTCTAATCCCTTTATTTTATAGTTGAGGAAACTGATGCTGAGAGAAGTCACATAGGTAGTAAATGGTAGGGTTGGGATTTAAACCCAACTCATCTCATTTCAAATACAGCACCTTTTCTACTGAAGATTTCTTTTTTGCAGAGTATCAACTGGAGAGGGTTATAAGGCTTAGAAGTGAGAAGTTATAAGGCTTTAGAGATCATCTCCTCATTCAACCCTCTCATTTTAGAGTCCTAGAAAAATAAGGTTATTTTCCCAACAATACACACATAGAGAAACCCAGATCCTCAGACTTTGAATACAGCACTCTTTCTACTCTGCTACAAGGAAAGGGAATAAAGAGTCTGGGAGACAATTTAGGAGGTCATTAGTGAGGTAAGATGGGACTGACTCATCATGGTGGGAATGCGACTGGAATGTTTTAGTGAGTTTTGGGGTAACACTCTGTAGAATTTGTTTTAAGGAAAAACAAGAATAAAACCGTGGAATTTATATGGAAACAACAATTAGACCTTTATCACTCTTCATCTAGAGAGTGACAGATTTATTGTTTTACTGCTGGGGAGAAGGTGAATTCCCTGATTAGAGAAAGAAAATAGTGGGGCTTGCAATTGGGAGTTTTAATTTATCTAGCACTTAAGAACTGCCTATTATTAACTCTTTCCTTGATCACAAAAAGAGAAAAAGTTATTTAAATCAGGGAGCACTTAAAAGTAAGTAAAACATAATTCAGAAAAATATTTTGGTCTTATCACTCTATTTTCTTCTGTAAATGACACAAGAACTAATTGTTTAGGTAAACTAGAAGCAAAGTCATCAGAAGGAATTGGGTAAGACCATGTGTTTGCAAGTTCTTAAGAACCCCAAAGGCAACAATATTACAATTAACCAGTGTAAGAAAAAAAATTTTCGTGCCAAATCACAAAAGAAAAAATTCAGTGGGTTGAAAATTAGTTCTATAAATCTAGGATATGATTGGAAAATTCATGGAATTGAGCAAATAGAAGGAAGTAAGGGAAGTGTTGGATCAGAATATGAAAGAAACAAGACAGGTGCAGTTTTGAAAGAAAAGGAAGAGAAAGGAAAAGAAAATTTAAGCAATTAGAGAGGAAAAGAGAATGGGTGGAAAGTAAAAGAAGTTGTAGTCTGTTTGCCCTGACTGTGAATGAGAGATTCAAAGGTAAAGAGTTTGAAGTTTTAGAAAGAGTGGTTTGAGGGAGGTTTTGATCTCATTGAGATAAGAAGAGTGTAGGAAATATTATGTGGTTTTTCTTTATAAAATGGAAACTAAAGTAATAAAATTTCAGCATGAAATTCCTGAGCTTCAAAGCAAGGGGAGAGGAATGAAAGGCTGTCATGTAAAGCCTCTCCCTATCTCTCACCTAGGGTTAAAACTGAAAAGCCTAGGGACAAGTGAGAGAGTGGGGGCTAAATTACAAACACAAAAGAAATTGATTTGGATTTTTTGGGTGGTGATTTAAAAGGAAATAAAGAGAAAGTTATGGGGAGCTGGGAGTGTCACCATGAACCTTTCAAATTGAATTAGTTGATAGCAATGGGCTCTAAATTTTAAAGTACTGCCAACTAATGGCCCATGGCAGGTGGGAATTTTATTTTTTTGAAGTTTCAAATGTTACCATTAGTGATTAAAAATCAAGCTTTGGTTTGGACAAAATTTTGTTCTGAAACTAAATAGGATAATTGTGGTAAATTAGAATCTAATACAAACTACATTTACTATCTGATATTAAGACAATCATGGCTCAGAAAACCCTGACTCAAAATCTGGTCTCAGAAATTTGTTAGCTGTATAACCTTAAGCAAGTTACCTTATCTCAGTTTATAGTTCCCTGTTCTGTAAGGGGAATGATGACCCACTTTCCAGGGTTGTTGTAAGGACCAAAATGATATAATGATTGTGAAAGGCTTAACATAGTGCCTGGCATATAGCAAGCACTATGCAAATGTTAATTCTGGTTATCATCATTATTATTATTATTTCTTTAATTGATTACAATTACTCCATACTGGGTAACTCTATATTGATATTTAAATGTGATTAATAAAAATGCTAAAGATGATAAAATGAATGATTTTCTGTGCAAGATAATTTGGAAATGAATTCAACCAAATTGGTGTCATTTGACTGACAATAAGTTTTGTTTCATGTTTTAAGTACGTGATATTGTGTATGTTATTTTTGTGTTTCCAAATTTTCTTGTATTATAAATTTTGAGAAAACATTTTTATAAGAAATACTATTAAGAGTGTCATGCAATTGTATCATTGAAAAATGTAATTCCTTTTAATTTGGATACTGTGAAATTATTAATTAAGTTATTAGAGTCTACTGTCATAATGTTCAAGCCTATCAAATATTGAATTAGGTATATTTAAAAGGAAAGAACACTAATTACTTTGTGAGAAAAGAATAAAAAAGAAGATGACTTTGTAAAATCACGTCATTTGTAAACTTGCCAGGTTCCTTGGAACCATCTGCTTGGGCAAGGTTATAAAATCTTATTGGCCCTATGGAAGAACTTGCTAAATGTTGTGAAATTCCAAAATAATGAATTGGCTTACTGAGAAAATGAGATTCCCTTCTTCCATTATAAATACTCCTTGCAAAGAGGGGAGAGACTTACAAGTTTGCTTAAAACACAGAAGTGATTTATTTGATGATTTCTGATTATAAAAACTATAAAATTACACCTGGAATAGTATATACTGAAATTGCAACTTGAACCAATTTAGTGTTAATAAACTCCAGTTTTAAAGGTTTATTTTTGCCTTAAAAGGTTAATATACAATACCACAAGAGATAGATATCTTATTCTGGAGATTTACATCAATTATTCATTGTTTTTCTGTGGGTGGTTTTTTGAGTGAACTATCATATACTCACTATCTATGTGGAATTCCAGAATGTAATTCTTTTATTGATTTCTAATGATTGATTTTTATACCAAGATGAGTTTAAAATTGAGGAGGAGGAGGAGAAAAGAAGGAGGAGGAAGAGGAGGAGGAGGAGGAGAAAGAAAGAAAGAAAGAAAATGTTGAGTGAATTTTTTTAAAAACTTGGTGAACTTTTTAACTGGTATTGCAATAACATGAGAGAAATAACAATAACTATATCTAACCCTAAGCTATGATTAGTGAAGCTTGCTAGGTGAGGTAAAAAAATAAAAATAGTAATTAAAAAACCTTGGGATTATAATTTGACAATATTTTGAGTTTTGAATTCAGATATAAATGTCTGGATTATCATTAAGTCAGTAATCCACTATTCAATGGAAATACTGTGAGCTGTTCAAAGGGAGTGTGATCTGAGAACTGCTACAGGTGGATATCTGTGTCTGGGAAAAGTTGAGGAGACAACTTCGGCATAGCCAAAGGTAGAATCCTTTGATTCAGTTTCCCCATTGTTTTCTTTCTTTCTTTTTTAGGCAATTGGGGTTAAGTGACTTGCCCAGAGTCACACAGCTAGCAAGTATCAAGTATTTGGTCTGAGGCCAGATTTGAACTCGGGTCCTCCTGACTTCAGGGCCAGTGCTCTATCCACTGCACCACCTAGCTGCACAATTTTCTTTCTTTTTGAACAGGAATGTTTCCCACCTGGTTAATCCTGAGCCTGGCTGTGATGTCCTATGAATAAATGTGGAACTTTGCTGAATGATTGGCTGTCTGATATGACTCTTGCCTGGAATCAAATAAAGCTAAGGGAGTTTTTCTTTTGTTGTGTTTTGTGAACTATGTCCTCCTTCTTCTTTTACATAGCAAATTTCTATAATCAGGGCAGGTGAACTGTGGAAATATAGCAGAAACACAACTACCTCCCCCAGTGATGCCTGGTAGAATTCTTCTTCATTTATTCGGCTACAAGGAAATGGCCTGTTGGCCACCCTTCGTAAATGGGCCTTTATTGCCTTTCCCTTACAATCCTGTTTAGACTTTGCATTAGTTGCTGTATTAAAGCCTGTTCCAAATTTGTACTAAAAATCCTTATGTTAGTGTGCACTACTGATAATGACTATATTAAAAATCTTATAGAATTGACTTATAGATAAGTGATCCATGAGAGACATGGCTCTCATTGATCAAAAGGGGGAATTGAGAAAATCAAAATCGATTCTATTTTGTAATTTATTCTGTCCTGTATCACTGTTGACATGTTGTATAGCAGCCTAAGCCATATTTCTTTGTCTTTGAATTAAGTTCTGAAGTTCATAGGTTCAGAACTTCAATCTTCCTCTCTAAGTTAATTTTAAAAGTTATTTCCCTATAAATAACTTCAATTAAAAAAAAAACCTGTTATCTCTATACCACTGGCTGTCATCATACAAATAGAGGAAATCTGTTGTCTGTATTCCATCAGTTAATCTTGCAGGTGGACTAAATCAATCAGAATTTCCAAGATGGAAGGAGGGATTGTTATGTAGCCCCACCTTCTCAATTTCCAGAAAATCATGTTGTCTCCCATGTCTATGATGCTTCTGACTCTGTAACCAGTCACATTGTCTTCCCCATCCAAGACACTGCCTTCTATTCTTTGGATGTTCCTCTTTTTATCTATAAAAATGATCTGTCAGCCCTTATTTGGGTTCTTAGTTTGTTGAAGAGTCTGAGACCCTGTTTATTGGCAAATTTATGCCTTGATAATAAATTGATCATGCTCAGAGCTTGCACCTTAGTTTGCTTTAATTTCAAATGCAACAAAGGATATGACCCATTTTGAGATCAGTTTGGTCAATGTATAGTCTTACCTTACCTTACATTTGTATGATGTTTCTAGATTTGCAAAATGCTTTGCATTCCTTATCTCATTTGAAAGGAAACAAAGGAAATGAGCATTTATTAAACACCTACTATGTGTGAGGCACTGTGCTAAGCACTTTACAACTATCTCATTGGATCCTCACAAGTCTACTAGGTGCTATAACCCCCCATTTTACAGTTGAGGAGACTGATGTAAATAGATGTTAAGTAATTTGCCCAGAGTCACACAACTAAGTGTCTGAGGCTAGATTTGAACTCAAGTCTTCCTGACTCCAGGTCCAGCGCTCTACGCACTCCACCATCTATAAGTACATAAAGAGAGGAATAGGTAGAATGTCAATTATTTTAGGGCAGGGACCATGTCATTTTTGTCTTGGTATTCCCAATTCCTAGCACAGAGCCTGGCACACAGTAGGCACTTAATGAATACATGTTAAATTAAATCTTATTTAGTTATATGAAATTACATAAAAAAGCAAAAGGCTCCCAAATGTGGGAGACCTTGAAGTCCAGATGAAGGAGTTTGAATTCAAACTTAATAAGCTTTTGAGTAGAAGAACAGTGACACACTCAGACTTTCTATTACCAAGAAGATAAAATACAAATTTCTTCTGGCATTTAAGACACTCTATAATCTAGGTCTATTGAACAGTTCCCACTTTGTTTTACTTGATTCTTCTTCATACACTCAAATAGAACTATTAGCATGTCTTCATTTTCATAGTATACTCCCCCAACTCAAAGTATTTGTGCAGGTTCTTCCTGGCCCCTGGCATGGACTCCCTCTCTATCTCTACCTGCTGTTTACTTTAACATTTAATCACAGATATTGCACTGGAAAGGAATTTAGAAGCCATCTAGTCAAACTCTGAGAGTTAAAGGATATGTTCAAGGTCACAAAGATGACATAGCATGCTAATGCTATCCATGGGGTTTTCTTGGCCAAGACAATGGAGTGGTTTGCCATACAGTTCTTTGTATATAGCTCATCCCTTTATTGGATTTATAAGCTCCTTGAGGAGAACAATCATCTCGTTTTTCCATCTGAGAATTCCCTTCACAGCATATTGTGCGTGTTGCTGCTCAGTTGTATCTGACTCTTGGTGACCTCATTTGGAGTTTTCTTAGCAAAGATACTAGGAGTGGTTGCCATTTCCTTCTCCATCTCATCTGACAGATGAGGAAACTGAGACAAAGAGGGTTAAATGACTTGCCCAGAATCATACAGCTAGTAAGAGTCTGAGGCTGGATTTGAATTCAACAAAGATGAGTCTTCCTGACTGCCTGGCACTCTATCTACTGCACCACCTAGCTTTCCTATATTGTATGTAGTAAATGTTTAATAAGTGTTTATTGGATTAAAGATTTGGTGAATCATATGGGAGATCTGAAAAAGAAATGATCATTTATAACTTGAGGCTGGGAGCAATGAGAGTGAGTTTCACAGAGGAGGCAACATTTGCATATGACCTTGACATTTCTGATCTTTGATCTCCCTAACTGAAAAATGAGGGTAGTAATAACTGTCCATACTATCTCATGGGGTAATTTTTAGAATTAGTTGAGATACTATATATGAAGGTGCTTATGTAAAGCAGTATATTCAAATGAGAGGAAGATTTGAAGATTAATAATAATATTGGATTTATATAGTTATCTGAGGTTTACATAATGATAAATTGAAATATGGTGGTATAAGTGGCTTTTTTTATAGTACCAAAATAAAAAAAAAATCATATAGCTCATGAGAAAATGAAAGATATTCTGGGAATCCAGATTTCCTATTTGCTTTTGAGTATTACAAGTTCCTTGATGTCCTTAGCATCTCAGAATTTGAGTCCTCTTTATAAATGACAGCTAGATACAGAAATCCATTTACAAGCACTGAGAAGCTGAGATAAGACTTTTAATGATTAGTTAGCATTTGGGCTCCAGTGATTCAGATGCCCAGATCTGTCACAGCCTATAACTTTATCCCCCCTCCCTTGGCCTTCCCTGCTCTTCCCACCTCCCTCTATAAGCTGCTTTGAATTTCAGTCCGCATATAAGAGCTGGCATTAGCTGGCTTTCAGACACTGTTACATTTACAATGCACTCTAAATACATTACCATGTTGTATCCTTACAACATCCCTGTGAGATAGGTAGTCTAAGCATTCTGAGTCCTTGATAGAACCAGCAAAAGGGATCTTTGTTTATCAAATTTTTCAAGTTTGAGCTTTGCAAACAGCCTTTCCCATTCTTCCTTAATCTTAGCACCTTCCCTCACAGACTACCCCCATTTTATCCTATGTGGGTATATATATATATATATACACATATATACATATACATATACACATAAGTGTTTACATGTTGTCACCCCCATGAGATTGTAAGTTCCTTCAAAGTAAGGACTAGTTTTACCTTTCTTCATATCAGCAGTGCCTATCATAGTGACTGGCAAACTATAGGTGCTTAATAAAAACTTATTGCTTTGATGACTCATCCTTACTCTATAATTGAGAGAGACTGACAATTATGATAACTATTTCATCCATTAAGAGGGTAAGGGTACATAAAGGACAAGACTGTCCTTATTTAATTCTCAGTGAGACAACATGGTATAAATAAGCATCAGACTGGAATCAGACCACTTGGGCTTTGGCTTTAGCAGCAATTTTGGAGATCATCAAGTCCAAAGCCCTCAGTTTACATATGGAAAACTGAGGTCAAGAGAGGTCAAGTGGCTTCCGCAGAGTCATGCAGATAGTGTCTGAGGCAAGATTTGAACCCAAGTGTTCCTGATTCTAAGCCCAACACTCTGTTCACTAGACTGTTGTTTTTCTTCGTCTATAAAATAGGGATGAAAACACTTGCCCTACCAATCTCACAGAGTTCTTTATGGGAAGGTGTGTTGTACACATTTAATTGCTGTACAAGATGTGGCCATCCCTCCTCACCTTATAGACCTTCACTTCCTGCAAACACAATTTAAACATCACCTTCTATACAAAGATTTTCCTGATTATCTCTGTCCCCCCACCAGCTGCTAGTGCCCTTCCACCCCAAAATACATTTACTTATTTAATGTTTATTCTGAATAGAAGGTAATAAGCATTTATATAGCATCTACTACGTCCCAGGTAGTACAATAAATGCGTTTATAAATATTATCTCATTTGATCCTCACAACCACCCTGAGAGGTAGGCATCATTATTATCCTCATTTTGTAGTTGAAGAAACTGAGGCAAACAGATATTAAGTGACTTGTCCAGGGCCACACAGCTAGTAAATATCTGAGGTCAAATTTGAATCCAGATTTTCCTGATTTCAGGTGCAGTTCTCTATCCATTGTACCAATAGCTGCCTCTATATAATGTGTGTGTGTGTGTGTATAATGTGTGTGTGTAGGAATGTATGTATATGTTACTGATAGAATGATCAACTTGATAGAATATCATTCTTTTGCCTCTCTATCTCCAGGGTCTACCAATATATCAGGTATAGTGTAAGTGCTTAATTAAAGATTGTTGATTGCTTGAAATTTGTGAATTATTATTTCTACCAAAAGATGCAGTCCTACAGATCTGCTGGCTTAAAAACTGCTGAGCTATCAGACACTGCATTTTTTTTTCCAGTTTGTTGGGGGGTGTGGTTGGGGAATTGCTTCCTGTATACAAAAGCTATTACTCAGCTAAATTCCTAACCATTTGGGATGTCATGATAGGTTCCTTGCTGAAACTGTTTCTCTTTCAGGACTGTAGTTGTCTGTATCGCCATGCTTTTATGGTCACACATCTTTTCAATGACTTCCTAAGCAGTTTTGCAACTAGCTATGCTCCTGATATCCTCTTAGAAGAATAGCTTTTTTAGGGAATTATAGCACCAGTACTTACTCATTTTGTACCACTAGATAAGATCTTTAAATAGCTAGGGAGGGGTGAGTAGGGGATAGGGTGGAAGGGAATGATGGAAAGAACAGTTAGGCAACCTCTTGGAAACATAAATAATGTCACATTGGAAAATGCAGTGCATATATTATTGACTTTCAGCATTCATTCCTTTTTTTTTTCCTTCCATAGCATGGAAGTACTCACCATAGCATGATTCAACCATTTTGGAAAGATTGCATCCAGAGACTTAGGGTAAATCAGCTCTTGGTCATACAGAAAGATTGTCCAGAATGACATAAACACAAACTAGAATAAAAACATAGAAGCAATTCTTGTTAGCTTTGGTTAGTATGCTTTTTAAAAAACCAGAAAATTCTGAGATTATTCATGAAAATGAAATAGCTAATGAAAAATGGGGATTAGATTAAAAAAATTCTTTCATAAATACTAGAAAGATATAATGGAGGAGAGATTGTTTTTGTTGTTGTATGACTTCTAGGGACTGGTTCAGTAGTCAACTTGCCATCTTTTTACGTCCACATAGGACAGAAGGAATATGGATTACTGAAATCATAGATCTAAAAGGCACATCTAGTCTAACCCCATCATTTTACAGATGAATGACGTGACTTGTCCAAAGTCACATAGGTAGTAAGTATCTAAAGGCAAGATCTTGTCTTGCTTCCTGACCTTTCAACATTCTTTGACACTGTTGTTCACTCTCTTCTCTTTGATCTTTTCTTCTCTCTAGGTTTCCAGGATACCACTGTCTCTTGGTTCTCCTATCTATCAGACAGTTCATCTTAGTCTCCTTTGCTGGATCTTCACCCCGATTACACCTTCTAACCACAGGTGTCTCACAGGGCTATATCTTGGACCCTCTCCTCTTCTCCCTCTATAGTATTTCACTTTAATCTCATCAGCTCCTATAGGTTTAATTATCATCTCTATGCTAATGAATTTCAAATCTACCTCTCCTACTCTAACCTTTCTACTGATCTCCAGTCGCATATCTCCAATTGCTTTTCAGACATGTTGAACTAGATGTCCACTAGACATCTTAAACTCAACATGTCCAAAATTGAACTTATTATCTTTCCCTCTAAACCCTCGTTGCCTCTAAACTTTCCTAATACCATCAAGGGGACCACCATCCTCCCAGTCCTAAGAGATACTTCAGTTTGGTCTTTGTATTCCCAGAAGACAGTTCAATGCTGAGCATATGATAGGTATTTTATAAACACATAAATAGAAATATGGCCAAAAAATCTGCAGTATTGTGGAATATCCCCTCAACACAATTGAAGATCACTTAGTCCTGATGCCAGGACTCCAGATACTCTATTTTCTCCAATGCCACTCCCCTATCTCCAGTCCCACTCCTCCCCCAAAAAGAGTTTTCCATGACAGACCATGGGCTTTTCAAAACTCATCACTTTCTCAGTATTTTATCAGATGAGACCAATCAACTCTTTGAAGAGTTGCTGTCAGTTTTAATCCCTCTAGGTATGTTCACTGTTGTTGTATGTGTGAATGTTTACATTTGCTCTTTTCACTTGTCCTGCCTCTTCTTTTTTGTCTGTGGGCTTTTGGGTAGTTTTGGGGTGGGTAGAAGTTGAGGGATGACGTGTACTTCCAGCATGGTGTACTAGAAAGATGGCTGAATTTGGAATCAGAGGACCTTGGTTCATAAACCAGCTCTGCCTTTTACTACCTATATGACCATGGGCAAGCCACTTAACTACTCTTCCATAAAGTGGGGGGTAGGGTAGAGAGGTTTAGACTAGATGACCTCTAAATCAGAGATTCCAGCTCTGAATCTCTGCTACTGTGATCCTTTGTATCTTCTTATAATTCTTATTCTAGTGTTCTTCACAGGGAGGTCTTTTCAATTGTATTCAAATAAATACATATTCATATATTAATGAATATAATAATAATACTGAATGAATTTACTATATTATTATGCACAATATATTAATGAATGTGTTTGATATCATTATTATATTCATTAATATATGAATACACACACATATGTCTGCTGTCTTTATGACCTAGTAAGAAGCATAGTGTAATTAATGGATAGAGATATAGAAAGACCCCAATTGAAGTTTCCCCTCTGATAAATACCTAACTGCCTGTGTGAACCGGAGTAAAGTCACAATTTCTCAGTACCTCAAAAGACTAGCTAGGTGCAAGAGATATGAAGACAAAAAGCAATAGTAGCTTGCATTTTACTGGAAGATCTCTTATGCAACATAGCATTTTTGATCTGGGAGGACCTTAAACATCATATAATTCCACCCTTTGATTTAACAGTGAACAAGTCAAGGCTCTGAGAAACTCAGCCTCACTAAAGGTCATACAGTTAGTTAGGGACGAAGCAACGAATGGAACCTTAAGCTATCTGATTCCCAGTCCAATATTTTTTTCCCCATCATGCCATGCATATTGACGAGGTAAACAAAAACATCCTCCCCTGCAGAAACCAAGCACGGATTCTCCTGTCTGGGCTAGCCTGCCAGATCCTTTGGGAGCTTTAGTGTCTCCAAGACTCAATTTCTGGTCCCAGTGGGGTTATATCATTTTTATCTGTGCAAAATAGCTGGGAACTGAGACTGGGAAATTCTGGGCTTTCATTTTCTGCTTGGTTTTGGTAGGGAAGTGTTTGTGGAGTTTCTGTGACTGAAGTCTTACAGCAGTGAGGTTCAAAGCTATGGTTAGTGCTTTGTCAAAAGAAAAAAAAAGGTCAAAGTCAAAGATAGAAACTTAAGAGGCCCACAGAGGTAAAATGATTTGCCCAAGGTCACACTGGTAGCAAACATCAGAGGCGCAACTTATTTGAGTCTTCCAACTCCAAAACCAATGTTCTTTCTTCTTTTCCTTGCTGCCTCACACAGAGGTCTCATCACAAAATATTTACTCTCTGTGGTAGAAAAGAAAAAAAAAACAACCAAAAAAAAAAACCCTCCAGAAACAAGTGGGATCCCATTAGTTAAGGAATAGCTAAAAAGAAGTGCCAAATGAGCATAAGGAACTACCATCATGCAGTAAGAAATGATGACTATGAGGAATTCAAAGAAACATAGGGAGATTCATGTGAACCAATGGGGAGGAAAATGAGGGAAACCAAGAAAAGGAGATTTGCAGCAAATAAAACAATATAAATGGAAAGAAGACTGCAACAGAACCGAATTTGAAAAAACCCGTGAAGATCTTGGAAAACAGATAATGAAACAAACCTCCTCCCTGACGGGAGAGGTGGGGGGGGTAAGGGGATGCTAGATTGGGATAATTTACAAATTGTCAAAAAATATTTTGGATGCTTTTGCTTATTTTTTTTCCTTGTCATAAGAGAGGATTCAATGGGGGTTGGGAGGATGGGAGAATTCAGTGGGAGACGTCACTTTAAATCTCTCAGCCTCAGTTTCCTCATCTTTAACATGAGGATAATAAAAGCATCTCTTCTGCAGGGTTGTTGTGAAGCTATAATGAGCCAATCTTTCTGAAGTGCTTTGCAGTTCTTGCCATAGAAGCCTCAGCTACTTTTCCTGGAAAATAAATCATCTTATCTTCCGGACTGATTGCCCCAGCAGACACTCCCTTTGACACAAAGGAGTCCTACACAGGTGTTATACACACAGGCATCAGAATCTGATTCAAAAGAATGAAAATTATGCAGGACAAGTGACCACCTACTTATTATTCAGGGAACTAACCTCTTCCATGCTTGGGTCCTCTGTAGTCTTTTCCATTTATTTAAACGAGGTGATTCTGGTTTCTGAATAAAAGAGCTCTCAAAAATCTTGTTACTGAGGCAGCCTCATGCAGTAGGAAAATGGGGAGTCAAAATAGGGAGTCAATAATGTGAAAATATGTTTAATAGGAATGTATATGTAGAGCCTATATCAGATTGCACACCATCTTGGGGAGGGATGGGGAGAGGGAGGGGGAAAATTTAAAACTCAAAAGCTTATGGAAATGATTATTGAAAACTAAAAATAAATTAATAAAAAAGAGAAGAAAAAAAAAGCTCGGATTCCTTAAGAGTCTGACCAATACGGCTGATTGTTCGAATCATGCCTTCCCTCTACCCATGTTTTAATAAACCTTGTCTTTGGCTGAAAAAAAAAATAGAGAGTCAAGGACTGTAATCCCTGTAGTCCCTAAATGCATGCATATCTATACATAGAGTATATATGTGTACTACATATAGAAGCAGACATAAATATTAATCTATGCATAATGTATTGTACACATACAAATGATAATGTATCTACATATGTCTATATCCAGTGTCTTGGATTATATGTCAGAAACATCTGGATTTGAACCTTGCCTCATATTTACACTTAGAACTTACTGCAGACACAGGAAAAGCCAATGTTGTGAAGAGAAGATCTCTGGAGGCAGTTATCCACTTAATGTCTTTATTTCTCCTCATTCCTTTCAACACGTCATCCAAGCAGGCGACTCCGTAGAAAATGGCCTGTAAGAGCTAAATTCGTTGCAACAAATGAGGACATTTTCATTTGCCTTTAATTAATATATTCCTCACTGACGTAAAATCCTATTCCTCTGGGAATGATGCAGGAATAGGAGGAAGGAGTTGTTTTGTGCTTCTGGTGAAAAGGCAGTCCCAGAGAGGTAGCTTCCAGCTCAGTGGGCCCTGACCTTGCTTTGCTAAAACCAATTTTGTAAAGTACTTTAGGAGATAATAATGTACACAATAATTAGTTTAATAGACAAGCTAAATAGCAAATGGTATAAAGAGTCAGCTCACAAAGAGAGCTTAATGGAATAATTTGGCCATATCATGTGTGTGTGTATCTGTGTGTCTGTGTGTCTGTGTGTCTGTGTGTGTGTGTGTGTATCAATATCATGTTCAAATTGCCATAGAAAGGAGAAGAATTTGTGGTGCAAGGAGAATTCTGGAAGGCTGGGAAAGAGCTGTGTTCTGTGTTCTTACTGTGAGCAGTGTGCTCAGTTCAATGCACTGAACTGAGCCAAGAGCCACAGAGGGCAGGCCTTGGAAACTACTCCTTGGTGGCCCCTCACTGGTAGCTGGGGAGGCACTTGGGGAGGTACCCATAACAGCAGCTTTGTGACCTGAAGAGACTGACTCAGTTCCCTGATTGCCTTACTAGGCAATGATTTTGGCACTGGGGAAAGCATCTGACTCAGAATGATTAAAGTCAGCAAAGGTGTATTGAGTGCCTGCTTGCACACCTATTATTTATCCAGCAACAAAAACAACAAAACCGTGTATCTACGGATAGATAGATAGATGAAGATATATGCATAGTATATATGTGTGTTTGTGTATTTATGCATATATATAATGTGTGTGCATATACTATGAATATATGTATAAGTATATGTGTTCATATGTATGCATATATACATATACATTTTACATATACATGCATATATATACATGCACATATACATAAATGTATGTGTGTGTGTGTGTGTATACATATATATGTATATATGTGTATATATATGTGTCAGACACTCAGCTAAGTGCTAGGGATACAAAGAAAAGTTTTACAAAACAAAAACAGTTCCTGCTCTCAAAGAATATACAATCTAATCAGAGAGACAGCATATGTCTAGGGCACATACAGGTTATATCAGAAGTATATGAAGGTAATCTGAAAAAGGAAGGCCTTAGCAGCTGGACAAGCAGGACAGGCCTCATTACAGAAGGTGGAATTTGAGCTGAGTCTTTAAAGAAGCCAGGGGATCTAAGAGGCTGCGGTGAGAAGGGAGGGAGCATTACCAGAACTCTTAGGCTGTGTAGGAAATAGAAAGTGTAAGTCCCTAACCCAGATGAGTTTATCATCCAGCTGGGATGATACTCACCACACACACACACACACACACACACACACAGAATTAGAAAACAAGTCAAAGTTGTAAATGATAAAGTGAAGTGAGAAAATATAAAATATAAACAATAAACATTATAGGAAATCAGAGGAGTGAGAAGGAGGAATATTGGCTATGAACGGATAGAAGAGATGCTACAATTTTTATTTTTAATTTATTATATGTATATGTCTCTTATCCTACTCCCAATTGTTAGTTTTATCTTTTCTGAAGGAGCTTACAGTTGTCCCTTCAATATAGCGACTTGCCCCATCATTTCCAAATATATCACCGGTTGGCATAAGAAATTAAATGGCAATTTTTAAGGAGTTTTGTGGAAGCCACACATGACATATGAAGGCCAGCAGGCAACACAGAGCCTATGACCAAATATTTAACCCAAATTTTACAATGAGGCACACTAAATAACACATAAAAGAAAAAGAAAAAATTGAGACTTCTTCTCTAGCATAAAGGGAGAACCAAAAAATTTTACATGAATTTTCTAGGTTGCAGGAGCACCGCACCCCTACCTCCAGTGATGTGGGAGAGATAACTGTAAAATGTTTTGTTTATTGGTGTTTTCTTCTCTTTAAATAATTCTTTTAGGGTATTAGAGAGGCAAGAAGAGCTTCATTCCCAGTGAATCGGGCATTCTGGGCTCCTTGACACTATGTTGAGATTCTGGCCTAGGCACAGCACCATTTGTCCAATGCAAATGATAGCAAGATGGAAGGAGTCCTAATTTTGGAGTCAGAGGACCTGAATTCAAATTCTGATTTTACTGGCTTTGGGCAAATCATTAAAATTCTTTGGTCTCAGTTTTCCTCATCTAAAAATGAAAGGGCTGAACTAGATCTCCTGTGAGGCCCCTTTCAGCTCTAATGATCCGATGATAATGACGTCGGCAACAACAGACTTAGGGTAGCACAAATTTAGAGTGTCAAATTGAAGAGGCTCAGTGATGCCCAAGACCATGCTAGTCCTTCTGCTACTGTGGACACTGATGTTGGTGTAGCATTTATACAGTATGTTGCTGTCGTCATTGTTGTTGTTGAGTCATTTCAGTTATGTCTTACTCATGCCCAACTTTTCAAGATAGGGGTTTTCTTGGCAAAGATACTGGAGTGATTTGCCATTTCCTTCTTCAATTCATTTTACAGATGAGGAAACTGAAGCAAACAAGTTTAAGTGACTTTCCCAGGGTGATGTGGAAACTGAAGCAAACAGAGTTTGAACTCAAGTTATGGGGCAACTAGGTGACTCAGGGAATAGAGCACTGGGGCTAAAATCAGGACAACCTGGGTTCAAATCTGGCCCTAGACACTTACTAGCTTTGTGACCCTGGGTAAGTCACTCAACCTCTGTTTACTTCACGTCTTCATCTGTAAAATGGGGAAAATAATAGCACTTACCTCCCAGGGTCATTGTGAGGATCAAATGAAATAATAATTATAAAGTGATCATTCAGTCGTATCTAACTCTCCATGACCCCATGGACCATACTGTACGTGAGATTTTCTTGGCAAAGATATTGAAGTGGTTTGCCATTTCCTTCTCCAGTGGATTAAGGCAAACAGAGGTTAAGTGATTTGTCCACAGTCAGCTAAGAAGTGTCTGAGGTCACACTTGAACTCAGATCTTCCTGACTCTAGGACCAGCACTCTATCCTCATCACCATTTAGCATATATGTAATACACCATGTGTATTATAACTAGTCTGAGCCATATGGGGATAGCGTGTAAAGTATTATTTTCCCTGCCCCTCACTTCAGGTCTTGGAGGCACGGTGGTGGAGACAAACTAAAACCCAGTGGAGTTTCGTAACCTGGGAAGCAAGGAAGCCTTAAACCTTAGTTTGCATTTTTTGCTTCCTTGTTTTCTTGTAACAAAGAGAAGGACCCCAAGTTTCTAAGGTGCTCCCTAAATAAGCGGGGAGTTACCTACATGTATCTAAACTCAGTTTTACCGGGAACCTGAATGTTTCTGAACAAATCTTCACTTCTGTCAAGCTGTGACCCAGAAGGCCTGTGGGATAAGAAAACTGCGGCCAACATGAATGGGGGCTTGCTTTTACTATTTGAGGGACTGAAACAGGGATAGAATGAAGATCTCAGTCTTTGATACTGAAGTCATTATTTTGATATCATCAGGTCAGGATTTGTTACCATTTTGATTAAATGCTTTGCTAAAGTAATGATGGTGGGAGAAACGACTCAGTAAGAAACGGTTTGAAGGGGCAAATGGGAGCAGCTTGTATATGAGGCAAAGAAGGTGAATGATTATTGTTTCATACACACACACACACACACACACACACACACACACACACACACACACA
>NW_020940355.1:14254858-14274167 GCF_900497805.2 Vombatus ursinus | reverse complement strand
ACACACACACACACACACACACACACACACACACACACACACACACACCCCTAAACTGATCTGGAACCTGGCACCATACACAGCAACAGATCTAAAGGGAAACTGGAAATAAGTTAACTTGAAAACCTGGTAGAACTGATAAGTAGCAGGGTACTATGGAAAAAAAGTAATGGCTCTGGAATCAGAGAACCTGAGTTCAAATCTAACATCTAACATTTATTATCTATATAGCATTGGGCAAGTCACTTAACCATTCTGAGCCTCAGTTTCCTGATCTGCAAAATGAAGGGCTTGGACTAGCCGATCTCCTCTGAGTTTCCTTTTGATTCTAAATCTATGATCTTGTGATCTTAAGAACAGATGGTTTGGTTAATTCCCACAAAGTCCAGTAGTGTTGGCCAGTGTCTGCTACATTATTGTGACAAGATCATGGCAGTAGAAATTTTCCTTTGAGAAAAATATTTCCAAGATAATGGACCCCTTACTTAAATTATAGCAAATAGAAGAAAATACTAGTAGGGAAGGGGCCTTGGAGATAATCTAATCTAATCCCCTCATTTTATAAATGGAGAAATTGAGGTCTACAGACTTGAAGTGATTTACCCAGCATCACACAGCAAAGCAAGTAACCTAAGACCTGAAGCTGGGCATTTTGATCCCAAAGCCTTTTCTGTACCACCAATATCCCTCCATTATTATGAAACAGGTCTCATTGTCATGAGTTTGACCATGTCAATTTTTGCAAGTTTGACAATCATCCCTTTAGCAATAATTCAGTTGAACAAACATTTGTTCAATAAACATTTATAGGGCATCTTCTATGTGCTGGGTATGGGGATATAAAAATGAACAACACTATGGGTCCTGTCCTCAAGGAATTTATGATTTTATGTATGTGTGTGTGTATGTGTGTGTGAATTTGTGCAGAGGGTGGAGGGGTTGCAATATACACACACACAAAAGCTAATGCAACTACAACAAAAGATGATTAAATACATAAGAGGTCAAGCAGAGTGGCCTGAAAGATATGAGGACAGAGGAATCACTCCTAGATGCAGAGATCAAGGAAAAAGGCAGCACCTGAATAGCTCCTTAAAGAAGAACAATGTGCAGGGGAAATTGTGCCAGGAATGGGGATCAGAGTGCAAAAGCTATGCCAAGGAGGGAGATGGCAGGATGAGAGCAAGGAATAGGGACTAGTCTGGTTCACCCAGGGCTTAATGTTCACAAAGAAGATTAACATGAAATAAGGCTGGAAAGATAAGTAGGAGCCAGGGTGCAGAGGGTGTTAAATTGCAGGAAAAGAAGTCTGTCTTTTATTTGGTGGGCAGTGGATAGCCACTGAAGGTTTTTGGATAAGGGAGGAAAATCACAGCAGTGGGAAGCAGGAAGAGAATGGAGGCACGGGATCCAGTTAGGCTATTATAATAGTCCTGGCACAGGTGGTGAATATTCTATACCAGTGGCAGTTGAAGGAGGGGAAGGAGGGGGCAGATGGGAGAAATATATTGGGGATGGGACCAACAAGACTTGTCAACTGTTTTGAATACAAAGACTTCAGGGGAGGGAGGAGTAAAGAATACTAAGGTATTATAGCAGAATGAGCAGGCAATTTAGAGTCAGAAGACCCAAGTTTGAATCTGGTTCAGTTATTTACTACCTGTGAGACTTCGGTCAGCTGTTACAGTGGATAGAATATAGTGGATAGTGCTGAATATGGAATCAGGAAGACCTGACCCTTAAAACACTAAAAACCTTGGACACTAAAATTCTGTGAAACACCCAGCAATTCTCAACCTTCATCTGTAAAATGAGGGGGTTGAACTCAGTGACCTCTAAGGTCCTTTCCAGCTCTACATTTTTGATTTTATGATCCTATAAGTCAATTTACTACTGTGGTCCTTAGTTTTGTCATCTCTAAAATGAAGGGACAAAATTGGGTGAGCTTTGAGGTTCCTTTAAGCTCCAAATCCTATGATCCTTATCTTGAGTGAGTGGGAAAAATGTGAGGCTATTAATAGGAACAAAGAAGTTAGGAGAAAAAGCACGGTGAGGAGCATTTAGGTGAGGATCAATGGAGATAGAAGAGTAGTATTGTCACTGGACACAGACCATCTGAACAGAAAGAGGAAAGAGATGAGGAGTCTAGGGAATAGATCATAAACCCAGCTTGTTAGAGTGATTGGACATTGCATTTATCCAGACATCTGGAGTTCTCTCTGTCTCTCTCTCTGGCAAAAATAAGGTAGTCAATAATTTCTTGGTATGATCACCAATCATCTCATCCTTCAAAAGGCAGAGGAACCAAAAAAGAATTGGCTCTTTTGAATCTGATTCTCATCAACAAAGAAGAAGTGGTTTCTTGGGTAGAAAGATGAGAACTATAGGAGGAAGTGAATAGTTTATCTTAAAATTTGTCACAGAAAGAGAGGAAAACCAGTCATAGTTTGACATAAATGTAGGTTTTCAGAAAGCAGATCTTAAAGGGTTGAGTATGGCTAAGTAAGATCTGTGAGCTAAAACTTTATCAGGGAAGTAAACCCAGGAAGGATAAAGAAACTCTCAAGAATGAAATTATGAAGAAATAAAAAAAAAAACATTCAAAATATTAGGAAGGTGTGGGGGGGCGGGGAGAAGGAGGGGAGTATTGATTAAAGAGAATAGTGAGGGTGCCAAGGGATACATCAACCATTTTAGATTTAGGAAATACCCAAAGGGAAGCAAGAACAGGTAATGGAGGATGAAAACCAAAGCACGGAGTGGTTTTGAAATTACAGTGTCAGTTGTGCTAACTCTCAGAATAAGCTGAAGCTGAGAAAGATAACAAAATGAGTTTGTTGTTTTTTTTTTATCTGAATTGGGAGAAATAGAAGGATCAAGGAAGGGAGAGGACTTGTTTTTTGGGATAGATGTGACCATTGTAATATATGAGACAGAGAAAGCAGAAATGTTTCATTATTATCTTGCTTCTGTCTTCTTCATAGGAAAATTCTTTTTGGACTGGAAAATACAGAACAAAAATGGCTAATGGGAAGTTGGTATCCAAGATAAATAGGGAAATGGTATTAGAGACCTTAGCTTCCCATGGGTGTTCAAATCACCAGGACCAGATGAAGGAAGTACTAAAGTGCTGAATAATCTTTAAAAGATTTTGGAGAACTGAAGACATGCCACAGGATGAGATAAGAACAAATGGTTTTCTTGACTTAAAAAAAAAAAGATAATTTAGGGTTCAAGTTACAGGTCAATGAACTTGACTTCAATTCCTGTAAAATTCTAAAATCAATTAATAAAGGAATGGTTAGTGAATTTCTAGAAAAGGAAGCAGTGGCCACAGAGAGCCAGCTTGACTTTATCAAGAACAAGTTATACCAGACTAACCTAATTTCTTTTTTGAGATAGGATTAAAGAAACTGTTAAATAAGGAGTATTCTGTTTACCTAGATTTCAGGAAAGCAATTAAGAAAATTTTTCATATTATCTTTCTAGATTTAAAAAAAATATAGGCTAGACCATAATATAGTTAGATGAAATTGAGCCACCTGCCACCAGAAGCTTTGAGTCTAAATTTTAGACAAGACATACAGGCAGGGAAGTGCATCATAGAAAACAAGACTGGAGTTCAGAAGGGGCCTCTGAGAAGTAGATATATATGCAGGAGTCCATATAAAGTTCAAGTTGAAACTTTGGGACTGAATAAGTAAAGCCAAGGGAGAGAGTGTGGAATATGAAGAGGAAGAGAAAAGTGAGAGAGGGAAGGGGAGAAGGAGAGGAAGAAGAAGAGATGAAAGGAGGACAGAGGTCTGGGGGATGGTGTTTCATTCAATAAACATTTATTTAGCATTTAATATGTTCAAACTCACATGCTCAGTGCTGAGAGAGACAAAAATAGAACTGATTTACCTACACATCACAATTCAGATAGAGCAGAGCTCCTTTGTGATGCTGGTGCTATAAAAAAAGACTAACAGCATAACAACAGCTCATAATCATACAGGATGTTCCAAAAGTCTTAGTGCAGCTTTAATTTATTAAAGCCTAAAGCTGCACTAAGACTTTTGGGACACCCCGTAGAGCATTTTGATTTTACAATGCAAAAAGACTAAATTTTTATATAAGTTTTTTTCCTATATTTAGCTGTTATGTTTCAAGACACATGATCTGACCTGCAGTATACCAGATATGTGTAAGTTATAAGCTGTATGTCTGAAAGTGTTATGATACCCTTTAGCCAAAAGCATTAAAGATTGACTTGACTATTAGCTGTATCACAACAAGCTTCTTAAAGAGTATTAAGAAACATCTGGTCTATTGACTTAATTTTTCCATTTTATCTGGGTGTTTGGCCTTCGGCAGGCATAGCTTAATTCTACCAATCCTGACTCTGGCTAGTTTTCTAAAATAATTATTCTTAGGTTGTATGGGCCATAACATAGCTCAGTATCAGTAAAAGAAAATTTTAAGGATCAAGAGACATGCCCTAGACTCTTGTCCCCTCCTTTCCTTGCTCACATACACACAGACACACACACACATACACCATATATATATATATATATATATATTTTTTTTTTTCCTTCATAAGTAAAAAAGAAAAATGTCTTCAGTTTCACACATGTCTGTAAGAGTCCACTTTTACTCAGGCTTACTTACAGAAATAAAGAATGCTATTTTGGCAACTGCCAGAGGGGGATTTTCACTTTTGAAAGATTGTAATGTGCTGTTCTAGAGATACTTACTGAACTCAAGGCAACCCACCAAGTAGCCGTTGGAGTCACGGAATCTGAAGGTAGGACTTTTAGGACCTGGAGTTAGCATCTCCAGTTGATAGTTCCTTCCTCTCTGACATTACTTTCCCTTTATGTATATATGCACTTATTCTTGTATGTATCTTGCATATACACTATATATATATATTTATATGTGTGTGTGTGTGTGTATATACATATATACCTATATATACATGTATGTATCTTATGTCTACTTTACATATTATCTCCCCCAGAAAGTGAATTTCCTGAGAGCAGAGACTGTTTCTACCTTTCTTTATATCCCCAGCATTTAGCATAATGCCTGACACATACTAAGGTTTAATTAATGCTTGCTGATTGACTGATTTGATTTTTGCTTCAGCCAACAAACAATTCAATTCAACTAGCATTTACTAAGTGCCAAGTAGGGACAAAGTCAAATGGATTTCATCCAGGAGCCAGTTCAGATGAGTCCCTCAGTAGTCAGATTAGGAAAATTTATTTTTTGAGTTAGATTACAAGTATTGTGTTCCCAATTTGATGGAACATTTATTGAGTGGCCGAGCAGCAAGCACATACTAGCCAACAGGGGAAAGAGCAGTTAATAGATCATATTTGGAAAGAGCTTTCAAGTTTACAGGGAACTTTCCTCATAATAGTCTTGTAAGTTAAGTGGTGCAAATATTATCATCTCTGATTAACAGATGAGGAAACTGAGGATCTGGGAGGATGACTTGCCCATGATCACATAACTAGTAAGTACATGAGGCAGAATTCAAGCCCAGATCTCCTCACTCCAAGTCAAGGAGACTGTACGCTATACTTGTCTCCAAAAGAGAAATGACACAGTTCTGGTTTCCCAAGGAGCCTAGAAATAAAATATCTACCCAGTGATGATATAATGTTGAAAGTTTAGAAGGTAGTCCAGGGACCCTCAAAGTATCTGGGATCACATTGACCAGGTTTGATCTTGAAGGCTTACCCTGAAAAGGGTCATGTTCTCTCTTTGGCTTATTCACCTAGAGTTGCTTGAGAAAAATCTCCTTATATGCTCAGGATATAGCTTGTGTATAGGTTTCCCCAAATGTTAGTAAAGGGATCTTTAGCTCCCATATAAACATTAAAAGTATCAAATGTATCTATATCTATATATCCAACTCAGGACAGCATTTATTTCACCTTCACAGAAAATGGAAAATAGGACAATTAAACAATGCAGTGGATAAAGTACAAATCTGGTCTGAGACACTTACTAGCTGTGTGGCCAAGTCATTTAACTCTGTTTGCCTCAGTTTCCTCATCTGTGAAATGACCTAGAGAAGAAAATGGCAAACCACTCCAGTATGTCTGCCAAGAAAACCCCAAATAGTATAATGAAGAGTCGAACATGACTGAAATCACCCAATAACAACAACAACAACAACAGAAAATACAAAACAGGAAAAATTAATAGAAATCTATAAAGAAATACAGAAAATACGGAAAATACTCAAGGAGCCCATCAGCTCCACCTAGGAAGGAATTAAACTTGGAGTGGCTACTTGGGCACCCCTTTGAAGTGCTTATGATTCCCTCTTTCCCAAAGAACTCTACACAATCTATCCAAGACTCATAATGTCACGCTATAGTTTCCAGGGGTGGAGAACTTGTGGCCTCGAGGCCACACGTGGCCTCCCCACCCCTGTTTTAGACTCTCCCCAGAAGATAAACATATTTTGGAGGGTTGGGGACAGTAGCTTTCCTATTGAACCAATTCTACGTAACTCACTGCATTTGTTCTTCAAATATTACCCTTGCTGTAGTCTATGTCCATCTACTTCTTTCTAATCTCATCAGGCTGTTTGGAGAATTCATCAAGTTGATTTAGGACTCTCCTAATCCTTCTTTCCTTAAAATAATTAACTATCATGGGGGGAGGGGGTGGAGGAGAGAAGATCTATGAGAATCCATAGAAGGAAGAAATGAATTCTGGCTGCAGGTATTCAAGACTTCAAACTAGAGAAACTTGTGTGGGTAACTTTGGGCAAGTCACTGAACATCTTTGAGTCTAAATATCTTCTAAGAAGTCAGGATAATAGTCATTGCACTGCTTACCTTCAATAGATGTTTTGAAGATTTAACGCAATAAAATTATTAGTTGATAGTTATGTAGAGCTTTAAGGTTTATAAATGTCACCTTATATGAAATTCACAATAATAATGTGAGAAAAATACTGTAGATATTATCATCCCCATTCTTCAGATAAAGAAATTGAGGCTCAAAAAGTTAAGTGACTAATCCATGTTCAAATAGCCATTAAGAAAGAGTTAGAGGAAAGACTTGAATTGAGGTTTTCCTATGTCCAGCTCTAGAAGTCTGTCTATCCACTATACTATATTGACCCTCTAGAGCAGAGACTTATATCCTAGACTCCCTTTGGCAGTCTGGTGATGCTTATGAAGTCTTTCTCAGATTAATGTTTTCAATTGAATAAAATAAAATATATAGAAAAGAAAACAAATATATTGAAATATAGTTATTAAAATATATTTTTAAAACCAAGTTAATGGACACCAGGTTAAGAACCTCTCTGCTCTAAAGGCAGTATAATGTAGCAGATATGATCATGAGCTTACAATCAAGGAGAACTGGATTAAAATCTTTTCTGACGCTTATTAGGGATATGTTGTTACTGAGGAGCTGATGAACCACTCGAATGTTTTATGTATTTCTCTATGGATTCCTATTAGTTCTTGCTTGTTTTGTATTTTCTATGTTGTTGTCGTTGGGTCATTTCAATTGTATCCAAGTCTTTGTGATACCATTTGGGGTTTTCTTGGCAAAGATACTAGAGCGATTTGCTGTTTCCTTCTGCAGCTCATTTTGTAGATAAGGAAACTGAGGCAATCAAGGTTAAATGACTTGCCCAGGGTCAAATAGATAGTAAGTATCTGAGGTCAGAGGAGTCTTCCTCATTCCAAGCCTGACACTCTGTCCACTGTGCCATCTCACTGCCTCATTAGGGATATGACTGGGCAAATTTCTTAACCTCTCTAGGCCTCAGTCTTCTCAAAAATGTAGAGTTGGACTTGATGTCTAAGGTCCCCTGTAGCTCTAATTCTATTATTTGTGTCAGAATTAATGATTACTGGGCAGCTAGGTGGTACAGTGAGTAGAACACCTGACTTAAAGTCAGGAAGGCCTAAGTTCAATTCCTTCCTCAGACACATACTTAGCTGTATGACCCTGGTCAAGTCACAACTTCTCTATGTCTCATTTTCCTCATCTGTAAAAAGAGGCTGATAATAGCACCTATCTCACAGGGTTGTTATGAGGATCAAATGAGTTAATATTTGTAAAGTGTTTTGCAAACTTGAAAGCACTATATAAATGCTAGCTATTATTATTGTTATTATTACCCATTAAAGCTATGGTATAGTGGAAAATGACTTGGATTTGGAATCAAGTGGCCTGAGTATGAATGTCGCTTCCCTTCGTTACTGTCTCCATGGTCTTTGGCAATCACTTCATTCCCCTGGGTCTCAGTTTCCTATAAAATGAGGAGACTGGACTAAATGGTCTCCAAGGACCCATCTAGCTCAAAATTTTGACTAGAACCTTCTAAATGTAGCTGCAGGAATCTGGGCCTGAACTTACAAAAATTCATAGCAGTCCTATAAGCCTGTGCCACCAGACTGGGAATCGGAGGAGTTAATTAAAAGAAATTAAAATCCCAAAGGAAAATCTGTTCTTTGGGATATCTGTAACCCCCTTTCCTCCCAACCTCCAATAATATTGGAACAAGTACTAGCAGGAGCCGCTTGGCCATGAAATCCTTGGGGTTTGGTAGTTCTCCATTTGGGAAGAGAGGAAACTAATGCAAGATCTCTCTTGGACAGGTATGGAAGGAGTTTAGGAGACTCTTGAGAAAAGAAGCAAGGGGAAACCTCAGTGGTCCAATGGTAACAGCCCAGTTGCCCATCTGCAGCTCCCTTCTTCAAGACAAGGAGAAATGATTTGTAAATGGACAAGTGGAAAGGTGTGAGGCTCTCTGTTTTTGTAATGTAGAGTTGCTCCAGTGTCAGAGACTCTAAGCAAACTCAACACTACCTTACTTCTGCTTAATTATGTTTTTACTTTTTTAAATCTATTAAAGAATACATTTGCTAGATTTAATATTATTTCTCCTAAATACACATAGTTCACCCTGTCCTTATATTGCCTCTTATCCCTTTATTGGAAGAATGAGGGCACAATGAGAACCAAATAGTAGAGTGACCTTTCTCTAGCGCAGGTTTGGGAACTGCACCTCCAGTCCATTGTTAGAGAGTTGCTTTCCATTTGTTGGCATAGGCACAACTCGCTTCATAACTACATGCCTAAGTGCAGAATTAACAAAAGTGCAGGCCCTATTTTATAAATTTTCCCAGTAGATAGTGATGTGCTGGCACCACCCTTCCCCAGCCCCACCACCATATATTCAGAATGTTTTTTGATTATACCATATTGTCTCACTGAGAATAAAATAAGGACAGTCTTGCCTTTCATGTGATCTTACCTTCTTAATCCTTAAAGCTAAACTTAAAACTCATTTTCAGAGAGAATACAGGGCGGATTTACTCTCAGGCCCAAACCTCACAAATTTCAAGAGAAAAAGCTTCAGTAAAAGTTCAGAGTATAAATAAGCCAATTTTGTAACAATCAGAAGGAAAAACAAGTAAAACCACAAAGCAAACCCAAAATATTACTGGAAAATATTATAACATGAAAGAAAGTAAGCCAATAGTGCCAGGCAGAAGAAACTCTGACAGACCACCTAGAGATCATGAAAAGGAACATCAGAATGGCTTAAGAGGAAGAAAAAGGCAAAAAAAAAAGAAATTAGAAATGAGTTTAAGTCAGAAATTAGAGCCTATAATTGGGGATTTAAAAAATACAAATAGTAGACCAGGAAAAAGATGAAGAAATGAAAGAGAGATGACCAGATTTGGAACACAATCCTCTTCTGGCAACCAAGTTTAAAATGAGAATAAGAAAATAAGAATTTAAAATAAGAAAAACAATGGAATAGGACTGGAGGGTGTTTGAGGAGGCTGAAACTACTCTAACACATGGTGACTAGTTAAACACTTGGCTAGTGCTTCCTTGATTTTCCTTCTTCGCGGAGAGGCCTTCTCCCCAACCTCTGAAAGCCACATGTTCATTTGTAGTACAAGCGTAACCATGGTGATATGAGTAAGCACACCCTGGGTTGCTTCCCTCTTTCCCAACCACAGCACACCACTTTGGATGGGAAGGAAACATGTTCCTCAGATTTTCCTATTTTCTTCTTCATCAATAATTTCATCCCTCCAAAAACTTGCCAATCGTCACACATGCATGTTGCTTCACTTGTATCTGTCAAGATGCCAACATGCCAACCTCATGTACAGGGTGATAGTGTTCTGTTTTCTACTGATCTTTATCAGCGTTGCCATGTCATAACCATCATCAGTGATAAATATTTATTTGGCACCCCCAGGGGAACTCCAAGCTGGTGAGAAGAGGGAAATACCTTGCCAATACAAATACACAGAGCTATAATACCTGAAGTAAACACTAGTGAGTGCCCTACTTCTTGGCTCACTGAAAGTCACTGTAGTGAGATTTTAAGAGTCTGCTGTGAATCAGGACCAGGTTCCTGAAGGAAGAAGATTTTAAGTTTTTATCGACTACCTGTGCTGGCCAAGAACCTGTCTATTAGAACACAATAGAGTGATTAACGAGCTGCTTCTATGTAGAACAACTTGGAGGGGAGAAAACAAGAAAATGTCATAAATCATTTGAGTTTGGACTATCTTTAGAGTAAACGTTGCCATCTTCTCGATTTCTCTTGTCAATCTTTGCCTGCCCAAGGAAGGTGGAGTAAATCATTTCTTCTCATTTAAAGCTTGTTCAAAGTTGCTCTTGTAGGAATGTCTTACCATTGCTTCTGTGTCTTCTCTAGTCCTACCTACAGTCAAGGACTCCTTTGTGCCTTTCCTTCTGTCCCTCTCTCCTGCTGATCTGAGTAGATGTTCTTAAAAGTTGTTAGCTACCCTTCAATTATATTGCTAATTAACAAACTTACTACCTGGAACACAACTCAATTGACATTTTTTTTGTAAGGATAGCAATTAAAAAGAAAACCATAGCTAAGGGATATTTAATATATAGATATATACCTTCCCCAAATCTTGAAACTATACAGTCTTAATCCTGGAAGAGAACTTATGAGGTCACTGAGTCCCTCTATTCCCCTACCTTCAAGTAGTACCCTAACTAAACCACTGCAGGAAGATGAGCACATTCTCTTAACTACTTATTTAAAATTCCTAGGAAGGAATCATAGCTCTGAGCTTACATGAATGAGGCTCCATCTTGGAGGCACTTTATAAATCATTGTCTTTGGCTAATACCAACCCCACCCAGGGTTTCCCCCCCAAAACATCAGAATTTAGCTTATATCTAGGTTCCACAGGAAAAAAAAAGTCATTCATATCCCATGCAAGCACTCAAGCTACTAATACATCAAACATAGGACAAGCTTTACTTAACCACACAAAAATGCAAATCAGAAAGGACTCTCATCCAAGTCTACAAACAGTGAAAGTTACTCTACTTCACTCTCAGTTGAGCTTCTAACTTTCCCAGGGACCTGTTGAGTTTTCGAGGTACATAGCACTATCACTGGATCAAGACTTCTTTGTAAGGGATAAGGTATCAAGTATCAGGGTTGCCAGAGAGTCAAGCAACTCACCCCTCAACTGAACCCCATCGGCTACAAGTGAAGATTCCTATCCTCCAGATTTATAGTACTGTACAGGCAGACTTTGTTTTATTGAACTTCACTTTATTGAGCTTCACAGATATTGAGATTTTTACAAATTGAAGGTTTGTGGTAACCCTGAGTCTAGCAAGTCTATCAGTGCCATTTTTCCAATAGCACATGCTTACACAATGTCTCTGTGTCACATTTTGATAATTCTCACAAAATTTCAAACTTTTTCATTATTATTATATCTATTACAGTGATCTGTGATCAGTGATCTTTGATATTATTATTATAATTGTTGTGGGGTGTCACAAACCACCCCCATATAAGAAGGCAAACTTAGTCAACAAATGTTGTGTGTTTGGATTGCTCCATTGACCCACCCTGCTGTTCCCCATCTCTCTCCCTCTCCTCAGGCGTCCTATTGCCTGAGACACAACAATATTGAAATTGGGTTAACTAAGAACCCAACAATGACCTCTAAGTGTCGAAGTGAAAGGAAAAGTCAATTGATGAGGCAAACTACACTGCTGTCTTATTTTAGGAAACTGCCACAGCCAACCCAACCAATACGTTGGAAGAAAGGAGATGTTCTCCCATCTCCTCCAGCAGTACCAATTCAAGCACTGGGGTCAGCCTTGGTAAGAAATAAGGCTACTTCATTATGTGAGACAGAGGTGAAAGAAGAGCTAATGATAAAAGACATCTGAATGATAAGAACTCAGGAAGAAGGGAGAAGAAGGAGCCATGATAAATGGCCTCAATCTTTTTCTGTAAAATGTAAAACAAGGTTCTCAGTTGAGAGAATGGGGGGAGGGGAAGCCATGGTAAGTTTGAGGAGGTATGAAAAGGTTTGGAAGAGTTGCTGTGAAGAGTGGGATAGTGAGTTGAGAAGGAATGTATGTCAGAATTGCCTAGCAGCTGTTGAGGTTGTGCAACATAATTTGCAACTCAACAACAGTCCAGGTTGTATAACACAAATTTGTAGTGAACTCAGAAAAATAATTGCATCAATTTCTCCATCTTCATTCAACAGTATATGTGTAGGAGTAAAGGTAGAAAATGGTGGAACAATCCAAGGCTGAGACTTGGCTGAACATTATCGGTGATATGATAAGGGGCTGGGTATTCAAGAGAGTATGACAGTGTATAGTTGAATTGGTTCACCAAGGTGTCAAGATGGGGAGAAGAGGAGTGAGTGGTTAGTGCAAGGGATATGGCCTGGGAGAGAATTGAGGGGTCAAGGGATTGGAGGTCATAGTGCAGATGCAGAGTAGAGTTTTATAAAGGAAAGGAGAGGAAGAGGTAAAAAAGGCAATAAATTAAGACTGCATGAAAGTATTTTAGAAGTCTTGAACACAAAAGTGGTACATTTACAGGTGATGGCAAGGTTAAGCATATGCCCATCTTTATGTGTAGCTGAGGTAGGGTGGAGAATTAACTCATTGGAAGTGAATAGGTTGAAGAACTGAGTAGTTAGTGTTTGAGGGAAAGTTAATATGTGTGTTGAAGTTCCCTAATAAGAGCAAGAGTTGGGAAGCAAAGAAGACAACAGCTACCAGGATTTTGATTGGGTAGTAGATATGAAAACCATGAACCTCAAAAGAAAAGAGGTTACTGAATGATAAAGATAAAAGGAGAATCTGGAAGTGACAATAGGGAGAAAGGGGCATTTCAACTCCCCACTTCAGCTAGTGAGTTGAGGAGAATAAGTAAAGGTGCAGCCAGTACTGGAAAGGGTGACTAGGGAGGCTTTGTTATCACAGGTGGGGGAGGGGTAGTCAGGGTTTCAAGAATAACTGGTAGATGAAAGGAGGGAAGAGGAAAAGATTTCAGATGAAGGGAAAATTTGCTGTCTATGGAACAGGTATTCCAGAGGGCAGAGTGAAAGGGTAGAGTGGTATTTGGCTGAAACTCTAGGGTGGGAGAGTTGAGGGGATGGGAATGAGGAATCTGGTGAAGGAGTGTGAGAAATAGGGTTTGGATGATGATGTACAGGAGTTCAGAGTCACTGGGATGTGAAGGGTATGACCAGGTGTGAAAATGTTCACCGTTGAATGGAGGGTGCCATTCCTCTTTCCAATGGAAGTTGAAGATTGGGCAGAAGGCAAGTGCACTATGAAATGGGAGCCACAAGGTGAGATGGTTATATGGGAAGCCCCACTTCACAACTCTCCTTCCCTCTAAAAGCTGAAGATTAGACAGGAAAAGGGAGCAGTTGGAGATAAAAGTCAAACCTGCACAGCGGGAGAAAGAAGTCTCATTCTTCACCAACTTTCCTTTTCCTTTTCCCTTTAAGGACAGAGAAAGCAGGAGATTGACAGCTTGAAGGGTAGGTTGTTTTTCTTTGCCCTGGGGTTCTCCATATCCCAGTTAGGAGAATGGACTGGCAGCAGAATTTGGAAGCTGTCACATATGTCTGCTGTCACATATGAAGCCATTGTTTTGGGGCAGATGGAAGATACCAGTGGTCAGAGAAATGCTGGGCTCCTCTTCTCACTTAAGCAGGTGGCAGCAGGAAGTGGTAGACTCAGCACAGGGAGAAGTCCTTTGGGGCACATGCAAGACACCTTCTCTCACCCCTTCTCATCTTCTCTCAAGGGACATGCTGGGCCAGCAGAAGAAGGAAGAATTAGATGATATCTAATGGGCAGTGCAGTAGATAGAGCACTGAGCCTGGAGTCAGAAAGATGTGAGTTCAAGTCCAGCCTCAGACACTTTCTAGCTGTGTGACCCTGGGCAAATCACTTAACCCTTATTTGCCTCAATTCCTTATCTGTAAAATTGGGACACGCTAGAGAAGGAAATGACAAAACACTCCAGTATCTTTGCTAAGAAAACCCCATGGATAAACCCATGAAGTCACAAAGAGTCAGACACGATTGAACTACTGAACAACAACAAATGACCATACCAACTCTTAAAGCTATTATCTTATGATCATCTAGGGAAGGAGTTTAGGTAGAAGACAGAAGAGGGACACGGATAATCTTTTTGGGGACACATACATTAAGAATTTGTTTAGAGGCAGCTAGGTGGTGCAGTGGATAGAGCACTAGCCCTGGATATAGGAGGACCTGAGTTTAAATCCAGCCTTAGACACTTACTAGCTATGTGACCCTGGGCAAGTCACTTAACCCTGGTTGTCTCAAAAACAAACAAAAAAACAAACAAACAGAACAAGAGTTTGGATAAGGAATGAGAAGCCAGAAAAGGAAATAAAGGAGTGGTGAGGGTTGTAGGTGTCTGAATCAGAGACAAAAATAAAATATCTTCTGATGGTTTTCAATGGTGTTAAACTCAAGCTCTATAGAAAGGCAGAAGATGAAAGCTGTAAAAAAAAAAAGATTGTGGAATTGGTGATTAGGATGTCATTTGTATTTGGAGATGTTGGTATTTTATCAACACAGACTATGAAAGAGTAATTTTGAGGGAGGGCGGATTGGGGGAGGGGGTAGTCAGAAGCAAAACATTTTTGAGGAGGGACAGGGTGAAAGAAGAGTGAGAATAGAATAAAAGAGGGTGGGGGGAATAGGATGGAGGGAAATACAGTTAGTAATAGTAACTATGACAAAAATTTTGAAGGAAGTTTCTCTGATAAAAGCTCATTTCTCAAACATATAGAGAACAGAGGCAAATTTTTAAAAATGAGCGCCATTCCCCAACTGATAAATGATCAAAAGATATGAACAGTTTTCAGGTGAAGTAATCAAAGTTATCTACAGCCATATGAAAAAACACTCTAACTCACTATTGATAAGAGAAACGCAAATTAAAATAATTCTGAGGTACTACCTCATACCTATTAGATTGGCTAATAGGACAGAAAAGGTAAATAGCAAATGTTGGAGGGGATGTGGGAAAAATGAAATATTAATGCCTGTTGGTGGAATTGTGAAGTGATTCAACCATTCTGTAGAGTAATTTGGAACTATGCCTAAAGGGCTATAAAACCATACATACCCTTTAACCTAGCAATTCCACTACTAGGTCTGTGTTCCAAAAGAAAAAAAAAAAAGAAAAGTACCTATATGCTCAAAAATATTTATAGCAACTCATTTCTGGGGGCAAAGAATTAGAAATTGAGGAGATGCCCATCAATTGGGGAATGACTGAACTAGTTGTGGTATGTGATTATGATGGAATACTATTGTACTATAAGAAAAGATGAGCAGGATGCTCTCAGAAAAAAACCTGGAAAGATGGGCTGATGCAAAGTGAAATGTACTGTGTACAAAGTAACAGCAATATTGGAAGATGATCAGCTGTGAATGACTTAGATATTCTCAGCAATACAATGATCCAAGACAACTCTGAAGGACTTATGATGAAAAATGCTATCTATACCCAGAGAAAGAACTGATGGTGTCTGGATATAGATTGAAGTTTACATTTTTTTTTTTACTTTATTTTTCTTGAGGTTTTTTTTCTTCTTCTATGTTTTCTTTCACAACATGACTAATATGGATATGTTTTACATGACTACATATGAATAACATATCGAATTGTTTGCCTTCTCAATGAGGTGGATTGGGGAGAGAGGAAGGGAGAGAATTTGGAATTCAAAGTTTTGAAACAAATGTTAAAAATTGTTTTTACATGTTACTGGGGAAAAATAAAAACAAAATACTTTTAAAAAAAGAAAGTAATTTCAGTAGAATTGTGAATGTGTACAATAGATTGCAAGGGGCTGAACATAGAGTGTGTAGTAGAGACATAGAAGCATTAGGAGAGGAGGATTTTTAAAGGGAGTTTAGGAGTGAAGAAAAGAAGAGAGATGGAATGATAACTATGAAATAGAGTTAAGACTTAAACATGTTAGAAGACTCGAGCAAAGGAGAGATTGAGGATGTGTGGAACAAAGAGGATGACTGCTAAGGCAAGGTCTTAGAGGAGATGGGAGAGAATGGTTTTGAGATATGGAAACAGAAATGGGGAGCTGAAGGACCTCATTAGCTGGCCTCAATCTGCTCAGTTCCTTGAGGATGAAGACCTATTCTTTACCTAGCACCTAACTTTGAACATAAATGATGTTCAGTTTTGTCTGCATTTATAACTCTTTGTTAAGTTGTTGGGGATGAACAAAAAACAACTAGACAATGGCAAATTGTTACCAATTGCTAGATTGTGTAGTGCACAATAACAAGAACTATAGAAATTCAAAGATGCCATGTATTTGCAACTGTGAGATGACAACCCTGAGGAGAGAAGAATTTTCTTGTTAGAATTTTTCCATTGAACAGGTAGGGTGAGGCCATATGAAGACCTGCATAACATGAGCTTGAATTTGATCCAGTAGACAGGAGGGAGCCCCTGGAGGTCCTTGAGTAAGGAGATGGCAAGAGTAAAGCTGTCAAAGCATCATAATAGATGAGGTTAGCCTCAATATGTGGGTTAGGTTAGAACAGGGAGGGAATGGAGACAAAGAGACTGGTATGGAGCCTAATGCAATAGGTGTGACATAATGAGGGGTGGGACCTCAGGAATGGAGCCAGCCAAATGGACTTGGGTGGTGCTACTGGGAATAAAGAAAAAAGGAATAAAGCCAAGAGACATTTGCAAGAAACAATAGGATTTTCCTGACAGATTGGATAAGAGAAGGGGGAAGAGGGCACCAGAGCATTGTGGCTCAACTAATAGAAAGGGGTAAGTTTGGGGCTATAATGAGAAGGTTGGTTTTGAACATGTAGATTTTGACTTAATAGAGAGACATCCAAACTAGAAAGACAATTAAATCTGAACTCCAGTCCTAGCCCCCAGTCATAGCCCTTCCTCCATCTTCTACTTCCCATTCTCAAAAATACAACATGACAGATGCATGTTGCTTAGTTTTCTACTGTGTGTTGCTGTAGTTCTATAAAAACAATGTGGTTTTTTTGAGCAAATTCTGTGATTAAATCAAGCAGCAGCTTTGATATTTACAAACACATTGCAGCTGCATTCAAAATGCAATCTGCCAAGCCCCTCAGGAATCTAAAGGACTCTCTTCATCCAAGACAAACTCCACCAGTTGGGCAAGGGAGAATGGGATGTCACCTCGAGGGCCTTTGGATCTCAAGCCCTCCTACCTCCCTCCACTTGCAAATTTTGTGCTTCATTTTCTCTGGCAAAACACAGCTTTCTGAAAACCTACCCTTTCTAAATTGGCAGCAGGATTAACTAGGACTCTAAAATTTGCTTCAATGCCCCAAACTAAGATAGATGTGAACCTAGTTCCAAGTCCTTTGTGGGGTGTTCCAGAATTCCTTGCCATGCTGTAATGAAGAGAACAAGCATTTGTTAAGCCAGGCACTGTACTAAGCTCTTCATAAATATCATCTCATTTAAGACTTACCACAATAGGTGAAATAGGTGCTATTATTATCCCCATTTTTCAGCTGAGTAAACTGAGGCAGACAGAAATTAAATAACCTGCCTAGGATTACACAACTAATATATGTCTGAGGTGGATTTGAACTGACTGACTTTAGACCCCGCTCTCTATCCGCTATGCCACCAAGATGCTTAAATTTTAACTAAATCTGCCAATTATTTTCCACCATGATCTTTTGGCTTTTCTTGTTTTAAAATGAACACTTATGAAGCATATTGGTCATTTATTCATGGTTCACTGCTGTATACTGTATGGTCAGAAGAGTTTAAACGACAAAAGAAGCAGCACTGTCATGGGAATGATTTGCACATGCATACCTTTAAAAAAGCATTTTTGTTGTTATTGTTGCTCAGAAGGTCTACCCTTTCAGTTGGAGACAGAGTCTATAAAAATGGAAGTGGGAGCTGAATTTGGCAAAGTGTGTTTGCTGTTTCCAAGGTAAATCTGCTATTCTCTGCGTACTGAAAAATGGCATGCTTCCTCCATTCAAAATTACACTTCCTACACAACATACATTGCCCTTGTCACCCACTTCCTCGGTACCCTGGGAAAGCTAAAAAGCCTGCTGCACAGAATGAAACTCCTTTCTGCACCAAGGGTGAGATCAGTGATGTCATCACTGACGTTTAACTTGCCTCCCTGGGATTATCAGAGAAGAATTCTGGGTCGGTCTCTTCAGAAGACCTCTTGACATTTGGCTCGCCAAGACGCCCCCAGACACTGCCCCAAATAAGTTACTTGCAGCACATTGTTTAGGAAAACAGAATGGCAAAAGTCTCAAGCAATGAAAAGAAGGAAGATTCAGATAATGGAGCTTTTTTTTTTCTTCTTCTGAAAACAAAAGTTTTCTGTCTGGAGGCACAGATGGTAGAAAAGCAAATAGACAGATTGGTCCCTGGTGCAGCACAGACTTAGACTTACCAGATTCAGCACTGTCAAGTATTTCCACTGGCCTCCATACAGGAACATTTGTGATAATTGCTGCTCTGCTGCTTGGAAGGAGAAATAACAGTTGATGAAAATATACCAGCCCCAAACAAGGAAGTGGTATACGCACACAGACGCTCTTGCCATGGCTTAGCTCAGACCAAGGGACTCAAAGCAATTTTTCTGTTCTTTCTAGAATTCAGCATTTGAAACCCTTGACCTTGTTGTGTGCTCAGTAAAACTACTATCTCCACCCACTCCTGGGGAAGGTGATTTCAACACTAATGAACCTTGCTTCCTCTTCTACTGTTCCTTCCTAATAAACTTGGGAAACAAGATTTTTGTTGGGCTTTAGATAGCCAGCATTTAAGCCCATTCAAGATTATGCCAGATCAGTTTAAGGTTTACATAAATTTGGATTTTCTTTCTTTCTTTCTTTCTTTCTTTCTTTCTTTCTTTCTTTCTTTCTTTCTTTCTTTCTTTCT
>NW_020940355.1:14232907-14254848 GCF_900497805.2 Vombatus ursinus | reverse complement strand
TCTTTCTTTCTTTCTTTCCTTCTCTACTAGAAAGAAAGGAATTCTTGAAAATCTCTGCTGTAACTGAATTTTTCACTATCTAGATGATTGGGAGTTGAGGCAGAAGCAGCCCTTTCACTGGTCTCCTTACCAAAACCTGATATTGTCATCAACCATATTGTAGTGACATACTTCATCAGGTTTTATGTTTCAACTTCACTGTCCAGTGACAAACAAATTGTCCCATGAAAATGAAAAAGAATATTCATCAGCCCCATAAAACCAAACAGGAAAGTAAGAGAGTGAGGGTGGGACTCTGAGATAAAAGAGGCCTTATCTGGAAGTACCTTGGACTTTCCCATGCAAGATATGTACACATATCATTATATATAAGATAAATACCAACCCCCCCCCAAAAAAGGGTGGAGGGGCAGCACTAGCTGTTTATGGGGAAATACCATTAATTTCTTGGGTCTCAGTTTCTTTATACGCAAAGTGACAGGGAGGGGTAAGCTAGGTTACTAAAGGTGCAGAATCTCTCTGGCTCTGTTTCTTCATCTATAACTTGTTGTTCAGTTAGTTCAGTTGTGTCTGACTCTTCACAACCCCATTTGGGATTTTCTTGGCAAAGATACTAGAGTGGTTTTGCCATTTCCTTCTCTAGCTCATTTTATAGACTTGGAAACTGAGGCAAACAGGGTTAAGTGACTTACCCAGGGTCATACAGCAAATAAATATCTGAGGCCAGATTTGAACTCATTAAGATGAGTTTTCCTGACTCCAGGTCTGGCACTCTATCTAACGTGCTATCTAACTGCCCTGTCTGTAACGAGATGCTCTCTTTCTCTCTTTAGTCCCTTTCAGACAAAAATCTAACATAATAACCCAATCACTGCTGGTCCCAAATAAGGCTACTCACTGTCTCCTTCTACCACCAAGTAGGAGCAATATCCCAAGCTAACCCCCTTCCCCATACAACTTAGGCTAGGTTGTTTTTGTTTTTTTGTTTTGTTTTGTTTTGTTTTCCCCTTGACCTATTGCAACCACTCTTGAGATGTGATTGGCTCAAGGGACTGCCTTCCTTGGGCAGGTAAGCTTTTCTCTGTTTAAGTAAATCAAGGTGTTCTCAGTGCATTTCCTTGTTGAATAGCCTTCCCTTGCAATGGTTAAGTAAATCTGCTATTGTTAACTGTTGGGTGATCTTTGAGTATGTCATTTTGTTTCAGTATCAAACCTCAACTATCAGGGGACTGGCCTGAATCAGCCCAGTCCAGAAAAGGATGCTTCTCAAGTCTAGACCAATTTGCACATACTAGATTTAGTTCTAGGGGATCCTGGTCTCTGAAGAAAGGGTTTAGACCTTTCTTCCTCTCACATCATTTAATATTTAGATTTAGCTCAGGAAGACTCATCTTCCTGATTTGAAATTTGGCCTCAGACATGTACTAACTGTGTGACACTGGGCAAGTAACTTAACCCTATTTGCCTCAGTTGCTCATCAGTGAAGTGAGTGGGAGAAGGAAATGGCAAACCATTCCAGTATCTCTGCCAAGAAAATCCCAAATGGGGTTATGAAGAGTTGAATTCAACTGAAAAGACTAAACAACAATGAAGTTTCCCCAAACGGGGTAGAGTAGAAAGGTACTCAGTGTATAATGTCAATCATGTACAGGACAGCTCTTTATTTCTCCCATGTAATACTAATACTAAGAGCTGACATTTATATAATACTCAATATTTGCTAGACATTGTGCTAAGTGCTTTACAATTGTTATGTCATTTGATCCTTACAACAGCCCTAGGAGATAAGTACTATTATTATTCCTATTTTACAGATGAAGAAACTGAGGCAAACAGAGGTTAAGTGAATTCTCTAGGGTCACATAGCTAGTAAGTGTATAAGGCTGGATCTGAACTTGGTTCTTCCTGATTCCAGACCTGGTACTCAAAGCTTTTTTTTTTTTTTTTAATGCACATGTAGGCATATTTACAAAGATTTAAGAATGTAGCAATGACTTTTAATTACTGTTATGACGTTCTATGAAACTGATAATTAAAATATCAAAACATGACACATTTTGTGATACTGTTGAATGGGCATTTCACATTCACCTAAGATCTGCACTGTCACCCCCAAGGTCCCTATTGTTTGGCAATTCTGGCCAGAGGTGAAGTCCTCTTACCATCAGTAATCATCTTCTTCAAAAGACATTGTAGTAGCTGTAGAGGGCAGTTCTTATAGTGCAGGTCATACCACTTGAGGGGCCCCTGGAAATTCCAAACACACAAGGTTGCCTCCAAGACTGGATATGTCTATCGTGGGGTCACTGTTGAGTCACTTACATTCAGTCAAAAAGCACAAAGTATAAGAAGGAGCTAGGGTTTTGAGAATATGCCTTACTTTCACTTAATCAGGCACATATGTTGGCTGCCATGTACACTTCTATTGGCCATTTCTGCCACAGGAAATCAAGAAAGAGGCTCAAAAGTCTTGATATGCTCAGTGTATGGGAAGAGAAAGGTCTAAAAGATGAAATCATTCCCTTTAAGATCTCCTGAATGGATGTTACTTCCTGACCCTATGGCCAATCCTCTCTGATGCAATTTTGATTGTAGGCCCTGCTGCTGTCCCAGCCCTGCCACTATATCATCCCAAAGTGCCAAGCCCTTCAGTGCTGAGCCAAAACTCATGTGGCCCACTAGGAAAGGGGTGGGGCAATATGTCACCAGAAGCCACCCAGCTCTAACCATAACAAATGGTACTAAAAAGTTCACCTTGGGGCAGCTAGGTGGTGCAGTGGATAGAGCACTGGCCCTGAAGTCAGGAGGACCTGAGTTCAAATGCGGCCTCAAACCAAACACTTGACACTTACTAGCTGTGTGACCCTGGGCAAGTCACTTAACCCCGTTGCCTACCAAAAATAAATAAATAAATAAAAAGTTCCCCTCCAGGCATGCTCCATCCAGTGGACTTTGACAGAGTTGATTCAGGGCTAATCAGGAGGGGTTCCCCTAATTACCCATTACACTCAGAGCCTAGGACTCTAATATAGTGGTTGAGCAATCCCATCATCCAGTTCATTCCTGTTCACCCCTGGGTGGTAGTTTGTTTAGGTTTGGTTAAGAACTCACCAAGAACAGTGAGGTGTGTATGCATGTTTTACTATTTTCTCATTTACTTTTTATGTTAATACTGTATTAGTCATTGTTGCTCTGTTCTTTCAGTCTAAAGATCTTTTTCCTGGACAAAGAAATGAGAAGGAAACTAAGAGTTAACTAGTTCTGCCTTTTCATTGTGGTCTGTTAAAATTATCCTATCTGTTTTGTGCAGTGGTCCTATTTCTTCTTTGAACCTCTCATTTTCTCCTATCTATTTTCCTTAGACTAGATCTGTGATATCAATATAACAACTTCCCAATCAGGAACCTCCCCTACTCTTGTAGATTGGCATCTTCTCAGAAGGTTATAGTTGTTTTTTTTGTTTTTTTGTTTTTGTTTTGTTTTTTAGGCAATTTGGGTTAAGTGACTTTCCCAGGGTCACACAGCTAGTAAGTGTCAAGTGTTCGGTCTGAGGCTGGATTTGAACTCAGGTCCTCCTGACATCAGGACCAGTGCTCTATCTACTGCACCAACTAACTGCCCCAGGTTATAGTTTTAATTTCTTGATTTCCTCATAGAGTCATTAGCTTTCATTTGCTCCATTCTAATTTTTAAGGAATTATTTTCTTCAATGAGCTTTTGGACATCATTTTCCATTTGGCTGATTCTGCTTTTTAAGGCATACTTCTCCTCATTGGCTTTTTGGACCGCTGTTGCCATTTGGGTTAGTCTATTTTCAAGGTGTTATTTTCTTCAATATTTTTTGAGTCTTCTTTAGCAAGCCGTTGACTCATTTTTCATGATTTTCTTACATCTCTCTCATTTCTCTTCCCAATTTTTCCTCTGCTTCTCTTATTTGCCTTACAAAATCCTTACTGAGTCCTTCTATGACCTGGGAACAATTAGTATTTTTCGTGGAGGCTTTGGATGTAGGGGCTTTGATTTTGTTGTCTTCTTCTGGTTGTATATTTTTATTTTCTTTGTCACCAAAGTAAGATTCTATAGTCTGAGTTTTTTCTGCTGTTTGCTCATGTTCCCTGCCAATTATTTGACTTTTTAACTCTTTGTTAAGGTAGGGGTCTGCTTCCAGTGTAGAGGGTATACTGTCCCAAGCTTCAAGGGTTTTGTGTACCTATTTTCAGAGATACCTGAATTTCAGAGGGACCTTTAAATTTTCAGTTCTTCTGAGGTGATATGCTCAAAGGAGAGGTGTTTACTCTTTTCTTGGCCTGTGCTCTGGTCTGTGAATGAACATAAGCACTCTTTTCTGCCTTGGAACTGTGAGGAGGATTCCCTCTCCACTTCCTCCACAAGCTCCACCACGTCAACACTCCTTCTTGCCCCAGGACTGCCACAGCACTATGACCTAGATCCAAGCATGGGCAAAGCAAGAGAATCCTGCCTCAGCACCAGCAAAGAGATCTCTACAATCTCCCTCTGATCAGCTGCTCAATGCCCCCATCATCTATGGGCTGCGGAAGCAGCCACCACCCTGGTACTGCACTAGGGCTGGGCCTAGACCACACTCCTCTCTCACCCAGGTCTGACAGACCTCTCCCACTGACCTTCTAAGTTGTCTTTCATGTTTGTGGGTTGAGAAGTCTGGAAACCACCACAGCTGCCCATGATTCAGTCTCCTGAGGTCTGCTCCAGGTTTGCTGGGGCCCTGTCTTTGCCTGCACACCCACGCTGAACTGTGCTCCTCTCCCAGCCTGGTGCAACAGACCTTTCTCATCAACCATCCAGGTTGTCTTGGGCTGGAAATTTGTTTCACTCTGTCTTTTTGTGGGTTCTGCTGCTCTAGAATTTGTTTAGAGTCTTTTTTTTATATTTAGTTTTTTTTCCTTTTTTTAAACCTTTTTATTTATTTTTTTATATATTAAAATGTCATGTGCACAGCAGAACATAGGAGAGGATTCAAAATATATTGCAATAACTTTTCATTTCAAGAAAAGCTATATATTAAATACTGTGCATTATGTTCAGAGCTGTCCATCTTTTCTTTGCTTCCTTGTAGGTTTCTTTTGTTCTCTGTTATACACTTTTTACTTTGTTCTTTTTTTCCCTGTCCCTCCCCTCTACCCACCACCCCAAAGCTACAATTGAGCATTGGATATATTTATATATGTGCATATATATGTATGTGTATGTGTGTATATATATATATTATATATATACATATGTATTTATCCATACATACATATGTAAACATATATTTTCCCTAAGAGATTCTACTCCTAATCTTTGTTTCTGTTTGTGCATGTCTCTTTTTTTTTCCTCTCTCCTAACTCCTCTACTTTACATCTACCTGCCAACTTACCCTCCTACAATTTAATCTACCTCCACTCCAATAATCTCTCCCTTATCCTCCCATTCCCTTAAATCTAAACCCCCTTCTCTTTGCCCCTTTTAACCTATTCCCATACCCTTTCCTGTAAAGATCCCTCCTTTATCCTCTCCCCCCTCCATAGCCCCTTAGAGTTTTATTTCTTTCTAAATTTAGAAGACTTTTATACTCTTCTAAATGTATATGAATTTTCCCCTCTTAAACCCATTGCCAATGAGAATGGGTTTCCAAAACTAACAGCCCCCTCCCCCATCTAATTCCTCTGTATTGGTTCTTCCTCTTGCACCTCATTTATAAAAAATAATTATTCTTTTAACTATACTTGAATGTTTTACTTTTTGAAGTCATATCATACTCAGGTCTACCCCAATCTTCCTTATAAGTTACCTAATTACTAGTAACAATCTTAGACATAGGTTTTACATTTTTCATACATAAACAGTAAATATTCTATCCTTATTTAGTCCCTTGTAATTGGTCATTGGTATGTACCTTATATTGCTCTTGTATGTTGAATCTTCTATTGAGTTCAGGGTTTTTGTTTGTTTGTTTTGTTTTGTTTTTTAACAAAGACTTGAAAGTCTGACAACTGATCAAATGTCCATTTTTTTTTTCATTCAGAATTAGGCTTAGCTTTGCTGGGTATGATATTTTCAGCCAGAAACCCAATTCCTTTGTTCTTCGATATATAGTGTTCCAAGACCTGCAATCTTTTAGTGTCACCACTGCTAGGTCTTGTGTAATTCTAATTGTGGTACCATCATATGTAAACTGTTTTTTTCTTATTGCTCATAATATTTGGTCCTTGATCTGGGGTTTCAAAATTTGACTATGATATTCCTGTGAGTTTTCCTTGTAGGATATCTTTCAGGTGGTGATTGATGGATTTTTTCTATTTCTACTTTCCCCTCTTGTTCTAATGCTTCCAGACAATTTTCTTTAATTATTTCTTATATTATTGTATCGAGATTCTTTTTTTGATAAAACTTTCAAATAGTCCAATTATTCTTATGCTTTCTCTTTTTGATCTGTTCTCTAGATCTCTTGTTTTTCTTATGAGATGTTTCAAATTCTCTTCTATTTTTTCATTTTTATGTTTTATTTTGTTTTTTTTCTTCATCTCTTATAACTTCACTGGCTTCCCCTTGCCCAAATCTCATTTTCAAGGAGTCATTTTCTTCCTTAAGATTCTGGATCTCCTTTTCTAATTGATTGACTTTCTTTTCATGATCTTGTTTTTCTTGCATTATTCTTATTTTTCTTTTTAGCTTTTCCTCAGTCTCTCTCATTTGATTTTTAAAGTCTTTTTTAAGTTCTTCAATGAATTCTTTTGGGGCAGGTGACCATTTGACATTACTCTTTGGGGTAGAAAAGGGTTTCTTTGCTTCATTATCCTCCTGTGAAGACAAACTCCAATTTTCTCTATTCCCATAGTAGCTCCCTACGGTTGGATTTTTTCTCCTTTGCCTGTGCAACTATAATTTAGTTTTTATAATCACCTTTTAGTTTTATAAGTGATTTTATAATCACTTTTTTTTTAATAAAGTCCAGTGCACTCTTCTGTTCTCCCTTCTCACCTTGAACTCAAACCAAGACCTCCAGCCTCCTGTAAGGGTCCACAGCAGCAGCATCCCCACCCCACTGCTTCTGCATTCACTAGGTGTGTGCTGGTTCCTTCTTGGCTGGGCCACTCTCCACAGCACAGCTGGGTCTGGTATTCCTTGTCAGAAGAAATTCCCTAGATCTTTCCCAGGTCAGATGCCCAACTCCCCTCACTGTCCCTGGGGTAAAAGTTCCTGTAGCTAGGGCAAAGGCAGCAGTCCCAAACCAGCTAACCCCATGGTTTGCCACTTGTCCTTTAAGCAGTTTGTGGCATGTTGTTAAAGTGGACCCTAACCTGGAGGAGTTTATTCTTCACAGGAAGGAAATCTCATCCAGGATTTTTCTTCAGATCTTCTCCAATTGTGCCAGGAGGATCCCTCTTCCGCCCCTACTCTTATCTGTTTTCATGGCTCTATGTTTGCCCAGAGGTGCAATTTTATCTCTTTTGTGGAGGAAAATCTTGAGAGCTTGAAATTTTCTGACCTACTCTGCCACCTTCCCAGAATTCTCTCCTTCTAGAGTCATTTTTTACAGTTATTTGGAGGGATTTGGGGGAGAACTCAAGTAAGTCACTGCTTTTACACTACCATCTTAGCTCCACCCATGAAAGTTAGAGTTTTAAGGACTTACATAGGATTATATGGCTTATCACAAGGATGCAACCAACATCATGAAAGGCAGGACCTGAAGTCAGGCATTCCTGACTCTGAGGTCAGCTCTCTATCTACTATGACAAGCTGCCTCTCCTTCTAATAGAGTTATTAAGAACAAAACAAAACTTTTTTTTTCAGCCAAAGACAAGGTTTACTAGAACATCTGCCATGTTGGCCAGACTCTTAAGGAATCTGAACATTATTGACCTATTGGCTAGATTATAAGAATTTGAGCAGTGGCTAGATTTTAAGAATCTGAGCACCTTAATGGAGACAAGACAGACCATATACACAGAAAGACTATGGGACAGATCTAGGAAGGATCTGGATGGGAGTGACTGGGAGTTTGAGAATGGGGTCTAGATAGGGTCAAGGGTGGGAAGTCGCCAGGAGCCATAGGGAGGTAAGACAATGGAGGGCCAGGCTAGTTTAAGGATAACAGAATTGGGAGATTGGGTTTAGGTGATAACAAAAGGCCAGTTGATGAGATTATTGCCTCAGGGGAAATCCAGAGATTTGGCCATGTGGAAAAGTCCAGGTTTTTTTCTTTCTGGGGTCCAGATTCAAGCCCTATCATTCCCCCCTCAAACAAATGGGACCCAAATTCTTTTGGGGTAAGGGGCGAAGGTCTTGACTTCTGAAACCGCTTCCTGCTGGCAAGGGGCATAGAGCTGTCCCTGCCTCGAGGGGGTCCCAAAGAGAAGGTGACTGGAACTGAACACAGGCTGCGTCCAGGGAATGATGGGGGAACATTGGCTGGTACTTGCTGTTTGCTACCAACTGTAGGTAAATGGCCTATAGTCTGGAAGACACAAATCTGACAGAAAAGACTTCAGGGTACAGATATGATAGGATATCCTTAACCCTGTTTGGATTCAGATAATTCAGTTTTCCAGTCATGTAGTATCAAATCAACCTTATAGCCAGACTCAGGAATAGCCAGGTGGGTAGCATTCCTTTTCAAAGGAACATAATGAGGAAACTGAGCCAGGAGGATCCCATCTTAGACCAAGGCTAAATTGTCCTCTCAGCTTTTCCTGATGCTGACTTTCCACCAGTATCACATTCTCTGAGTAGCTTGTGGCATTTCTCTCAAATGATAGATTATTGATTATCAATGTATTATGATCCATCAGACAACTCAAAATAAAATTCCATGAGCTTTTACCTCAAACAGCAAGTTTCACTAATTACAGTTTAGGAAAAACTTTTCCAGGATTTACATCTCAAAGTTAAATTTGCACTGGTGTAAAAAGCCAATCTTTTTTGGGGGGGGGGAGGGGTTGGGCAATGGGGTTAAGTGACTTGCCCAGGGTCACACAGCTAGTAAGTGTTATGTGTCTGAGGCTGAATTTGAACTCAGGTCCTCCTGACTCCAGGGCTGGTGCTCTATCCACTGTGCCACCTAGCTGCACCTAAAAAGCCAATCTTTAGAGATTATTTCTATTTACTTGCAAATTCTCAGCAAAACAAAACCCAAACAAGCTTTTTGGCAAGTTCACACATTAAAACAATAACCAACAATAGTCAAATTATTTTAGCGGTAACCAAATTATGAAAAGTTGCTTGACATAACTGATACAAAAAGTTCACCAATTTGAAACTTGAAACAAACCCATTACCAATCAGGTGACTTCAGTTTTGTTAAATTCATTTCCAAATTACTTTACACAGAGAATCAACATCTCATCATTAACAGTTAAAACTACAACTTTAAAAGAGCCGAAGTTCAGAGGCGAGCTTCTTTACCTTGAGCAAGATGTGCTGAACTTGGGTGATGCTTCCAGGCAAAGGTTGCCCCAGGGCCCAAGACCATTGCCAGGGGGGTCCATGCTGTAGAGGGCAAATTCAGAGGTGGCAAAAACTCTCTTCCCTGTGAGAGGGATTAAGTATCTGTTAATCCTATTAATACCCTTTTGACTCAAGGGAAGGGAAGTGGGAGAAAGGAGTGACCAAGGCTGTAAGGAGATGTTTCAAAACTCTTTAATGATCAACCACAAAACTTCTAGAATTTGCTAAGATGTTTTTAGCTGTTCTAACATTTTCCCTGGGCATCTGTCCTTGTCCTCTATGCTGTGGAAGGTGTATCCAGGTCCATGGCCCTGAATCAAACCAGTGGACCAAGAGCCTGAGAGCGTTAGGCCGAGTATGAGACAACCTCCTAACTGTCTGCCCGAAAAGCACCTCCAAGCCTTCCTAGGTGCACGGCAAGAAAGAAGGGGGGTTGGGGGTGGTGCTTACATACCTTCCAGTCTTGACTGGAGAAGAACTTGGGGTCCCCATACAGGCCACCAAAATGTTGAGGTTTAGGTGTTTAGGGGTGCTGGGACCCTGAAATCATGACACATGGGTCCTGTCCAAATGAATTTGACCCAAATCTTTTTTCAGCCAAAGACAAAGTTTATTAGAACATCCTCCACATTGGCCAGATTCTTTAGGAATCTGAACATTACTGAGCTATTGGCTAGATTATAAGAATCTGAGCAGTGGTTAGATTTTAAGAATCTGAGCCAACAAAACTTTTTGTCCTAGCTTTCCTTACTGTTTTTAGCTCATTATGAACCATAGTGCTCCTAACATTATTCTCATAGGACTGTGCCACACTTTATCTATTCTCAGTTACCCACCCCTCCTTTCCTTTTCTGTATATACATTTTTTTTAAAAAGTGAGTCAAAGAGTTTCCTTTGTATCCACATCCATCTCCCTAGAAATTCCTCCTTTTCCTCTTTATTGAAATTGTTTCTCTTTGTGCCTTCAGAATTTTGTTATTGAGAGTTTCCCATACAACCTGAGTTGACTTTCCCAGTAGAATTTTAGTTCTTTGGATTCTACCTATGATGTCTTTGAACACTTTGAAATATGATTTTAAAATTTGTGGTCATGACCCCACTTTCCCCTCCTCTATCTCAGATTCTGAAATAGTATGCTCATTCCTCTCCCCTCCAGATTCTGTCCTAGAGGTTTGGATTTACTTCAGCAATTGGTTGTATTTATTGGTGACATATAATTCCAGAATAACAGTTCTCATAGTTAGTTCCTTCACTGTTTGAAGGATGAAATGATAATTAAAGCAAGTTAAGGAATTATTAGCTTTTCTTGCTTTTGGCAAAGAGAAAATTCCAACAATGTTTGGATAATGAAGTATCCCATCACAGCTATATCATGCCATGTTGCCATGTTTGTTATACATTTCCCAGACTCCTGTCTGTACAGGTGGCCTCTCACATAGTCTGACTCTAGTATTGCTTTGCCACTGTATCTTTTGATGATCATCTAACTGATTTTCTTCCTACTTCTCACCCCAAACTATGGTACCTGAATTTCCTCACAAGAGCATATCTGCTTTCTACCCTTTCCCCAAGACATCGTTCCTATTCCTTTCGACTAGAGGATGTCCTTTCAGAGTCATACTTAAATCATGAGTCTATCTCTCCATGTCTTTATGACACCTGAAAGGTCTTATTGAATTATGATTCCTACTTCACCTTGTTTGTTATCCCTATCTTACATGGCTGTCTTCTGAGGTCATGGCTTTGACTGACTGATTTTTGGCTTCTTTTTTGGATTTAGCCTCCTGGAGATTTCTGACCAGCTCATCTGCTAGTCTTCTTCCTATATTGAAACTATTCTCTGTGGTATGTAGATTGGTTCACATACAGCTTCTTCCTCTTTCCTACTTTTCATTTTAAATTCTTTTTGATTAGATTCTCAGGATTCCAGGCAAATACATTTTGTAACACATTTTGTTAGGTGAACTCTATCCCTGGCAAGGAGCCTATCATTCCTAGATTTTAAGCTGTTTCAGAAATCCAAATCCTGTTCTCAGATGCCATATTCTTAACCAGCTCTTACTTTACCAAATCTGTCTTTTTAATTTGAAGCCCTTCCCTTTGGTCAACAGGAATGATGAAAAAATACCATCCCTCAGTTTTTCAATTTTCTTAGGCATGCTTTCTAGATTCTTTCTGAGAGTATCATTTATGCCCACATGAATCACCAGAATTGAACAGTGGTCATCAAGTGTGATTGAAGGATCTCCATGAATACATGCCTTGGAAAGAGCAGAATTCTCTGTGTTATTATCAGTAGGATAAACAGCTGTCTCAGTACCACCCAATAGCCAACCAACAAATATTTATTAAGCACTTACTCAGTGTCAGACACAAAGTTAAGTTCTGGGGAAAGACAAAAACAGTCTCTGCCTTCAAGGAGCTCACGTTCCAATGTGGGAGACAACATATAAACAATTATGTACAAACAAGACAAAACTACAGGGAGTCAGCAAATACCACTATGTCTGTGTCTCTTCTCTGATCCTTAATGGATGATACATACCTGACTTCTTCTTTGAATCTTTACCATTCAACTCCCCCTCTACAGAAGACTTTTCCTTATCCTTCAGCTGCTATTGTCATCCCCCCTCTCCCCACCAATAACATTTATTTTGAAAGACATTTAGCTATTTAGTTGTGTACATGTTATCTCTCTTGAGGGCAGAGATTAGATTTTTCTTTGTACCCTTAGTGCCTAACATAATTCTTGGAACTCACATAGTAGGTTCTTAATAAATCTTAGTTGATGGATCAATTCTTAGTGGGAAAATGACTGTTTCCTTTTCAGAAGGCCTACTTCTTTCCATTTTGATAAGATCATTATATCTATTTCTTAGTTCCAAGTATTCAGTATCCCTTCCATTTCTCCTGTGCATCAGAATTTTTCTAACTTCCTGACACAGGTTAGGATTCCCTCCTGCCATCTTCAAAACATTTTTCTTCTTTTATTCTACTTGGGAAATCTTTTGCTTTTCATTCAACTTCATAAGTTGGAAATTAAAGGAACATTCATTAAACCTTTTGTAGTAGAGATGACATATGTTTTATGGGGATAGGCTGGGCTAGATTCTCTTTAAATGGGCAGGGAGGATATCCTTGGGATCTGATTGGTCCAGGGGGTTAGAGTTTGAGCCATTGTCATGGCTTTCTGGAAGGCTGAAGTATAAAAGACCTAATCTATGAGGAGTTAGGGTTCTTCAGGATGAACAGAATCCCCCACTGCCAAGAAAATCAATACACTTTTCTCATTGTGTAATGTTGCCATAGCAAATATGGGGGTAGAGGGGAACAAGGTGTACTGGAAACAGTAAATGTATTCTTTCAAAATTGCTTATTGTTAAGTAAATTTTTCATTAACTTTTGTATGGTCCAGGAGTTTTACACTGTATTCTAATCCAAAGCTTTAATCACTAGGCTGGCAAAGAGCTCAACCTGGCCCATTTACTTTCTCCTTCAGGTGTAAGACCAGCCCAAGCTTTGAACACAGAGAAAAATTATTTAGCTGTGGGAGAAGGATAAACCCAGTCCATTCTATGGAGTTTTCTGGAAAAGTTCTGCATTCCCTTTACCTTCTTTTTTTAAAAATAAGTTTAATTGATGTCTTCTGTTTCTTTTATCATCATAGTTATCCCAAATATTCCTTCCCCTCTACCTCCCAGAGAGCTGTCCCATTTAATAAATAGTATTTTTCTTTTTTCTTATTTAAATTATTTATTTTAGTTTTCAACACTCACTTCCTTAAAATTTTGAGTTTTAACTTTTCTCCCTCTCCGTCTCCTCCTCTCTCCCCAAGATAGCATGCAATCTGTTATAGGCTCTACTTACACATTTATATTAAGCATATTTTCACATTAGTTATGATGTATGGAAGAACTAGAACTAATGAGAGAAACCATGAGAAAGAAGAAATAAAACAAAACAACAAAAGAAAAGGAGAGCAAATAGTATGCCTCCATCTGCATTCAGACCTCATGGTTCTTTTTCTGGATGTGGATAGCATTTTCCATCATGAGTCATTTGCAGTTGTATTAGATCCTTGCATTGCTGAGAAGAGCTAAGTCTATCAAAGTCAGTCATCACACAATGTGCCTGTTACTATGTACAATATTCTCCTGGTTCTGCTCATTTCACTCAGCATGAGTTCACATAAGTCTTTCCAGGTTTTTCTGAAGTCTACCTTGTCATCATTTCTCATAGCACAGTAGTATTCCATTACATTCATATACCCCAACTTGTTCAGCCATTCCCCAATTGATGGGCATCCCTTCAATTTCCAATTCTTTGCCACCACACAAAGAGCTGCTATAAATATTTTTGTACATGTGGGGCCTTTTCCCATTTTTATAATCTCTCTGGGATATAGATCTAGAAGTGGTATTGCTAGATCAAAGGGTATGCACAATTTTATAGCCCTTTGGGCATAGTTCCAAATTGCTCTCCAGAATGGCTAGATCAGTTCACAATTCTACCAACAATGTATTAGTGTTCCACTTTTCCCACATCTTCTCCAACATTTATCATTTTCCTGTTTTGTCATGTTAGCCAATCTGATAGGTGTGATGTGGTACCTCAGAGTCATTTTGATTTGCATTTCTCTAATCAATAGTGATTTAGAGCATTTTTTCATTTGGCTGTAGATAGCTTTAATTTCTTCCTCTGAAAACTGCCTGTTCATATTCTTTGACCATTTATCAATGGGAGAATGGCTTGTATTCTTATAAATTCAGCTCAGTTTTCTATATATTTTAGAAATGAGACCTTTATCAGAGACACTGGCTATAAAAATTGTTTCACAGCTTTCTGCTTCCCTAATCTTAGTTGCATTGGCTTTCTTTATGCAAAAACTTTTCAATTTAATGTAATCAAAGTCATTCATTTTGCATTCCATAACGTTCTCTATCTCTTGTTTGGTCATAAATTCTTCCTTTCTCCATAGATATGATAGGTAAACTATTCCTTACTCTCCTAGACAAATAGTATTTTTTAGAGAGGATAAAAAAATTCAGCACAACTGATCTATACCTTGAAAAAGTCTGAAAGCATGTACAATGTGTAATGCCTATGGAATCTCCCATGTCCACAAGGGGGTAGGTTAGGGGTATCCTCTCCTCTCATATCTCTTCATTTGAAGCCTGCTTGATTTCTATTATTTTGAACATTCCCTTTTGATATTTTTGGTGTGTAGCTTTACATTTACATTTAGTTTTATACACATTTACATGTGGAGTTTTACATTTATATTTTCATTTACACTGTCATAGTTATAGTTTTCTTGGCTCTGCTTACTTCATGCTGCATCAATTCACATAGATCTTTCTGTACTTCTCTGTATCCATCTCACACATCATTTCTTATAGCACAGCAATATTCCATTACATTAATTTATCACAATTTGTTCAACCATTCCCCAATCAATGGGAATCTACTTTGTTTCTAGTTCTTTGCTGTAACAAAAAAAAATGCTGCTATATTTTGAAACCATACACACAGATACACACACACACACACACACACACACACATATGTATATATGAATTTTCTTCTTATCAATGGCATCCTTGAGGTATGAGCCCAGTAATGGAGTCTCTGGTTCAAAGGGTATGGACTTTTTAGTTACTTTATTTGAATAATTCCAAATTGTTTTTCAAAATGGCTGTACCATTTCACAGCTCCATCAGCAATGTATTAGTATGCCTATCATTCCATTTCCTTACTTTCTAAAAGCGAGATCTTCAGGCTTTGCCATTCTATTTAACAAATTATTTCTTAATTTTTTTTTACATCCCTTTAGCAGACTGATAAGCCAACTAGCAGTCTGATAAGTCAACTGACCCTTCCTCAAAATATTGTTTTAAATGCATAAAATAAAATGAATAAGATTATAAAGTAACTGATTACATTAAAACATAGTTATCAATAAAAGTTTATGGACATCAGATTAAGGCTTTGGTTTAATAGATCTTATGCAAATCTGTTCTGCAGGGAACCTCAGAGGCCACATAATACCACTCTACTGCTTGATAATTCCCTTTGCAACATTGATGACAAGTAGTTGTCTAACATTCACTTGAAAACCAGTGAGAGGGAGGGTAAGAGAAGAGAGGGAAATAAAAAAGGGAAAAAAAGTTACATGATATTTATATATATTTACTAAATATATTTATTATATATTTAAAATGAATAGCAAGTTATACACAATAGATTTGCAGTTTTATGTATAATCATCTTTTTTTCTATTCTACTATGTTAAGGAGATCCTCATTTTATTTCTTAAGTTCAGAATAAAATAAATAAATAAAAAAAAAGAAAACCTTCACTGGGGGGAAGATTCCTTACATTCCAAGGTAGGCTATTTCACTTTTGCACATCTTTAATCATTTGGAAATCTTTTCTTACATTGAGCTAAAGCCTGACTCTCTTTGTAACTTCTAATTATTGTTCCTGGTTCTACCTCTGAGTCCAACCAGAACAACTTTAATCCCTCTATCAAACAACTATCATGATTTTGCACATACCTTCTTCTTCAACTAAACATCTCTTACTCTTTTAACTGATTATTATATGCCATGGTCTCTAATTCATCTACCACCAATCAATCAGCAGGTGTTTAGAAAGAATCTACTATGTGCCAATCAGTAAGCTAAACACTAGGGTTTGGGGATGCCCATCAATTGCAGAATGGCTAAACAAGTTGTAGCATATAATTGTGATGGAATACTATTATGCTATAAGAAATGATGAGCTGGTTGATTTTAGAAAAACCTGGAAAGATTTGCATGAAATAATGAAGAGTGAAAGTGAGCAAAACCAAGAGAACCTTGTGTACAATAACAGCAATGTTATTCAAAGTACAACTGTGAATGACTGCTATTTTGGCTATTATAAAAATTCAAATCAACTGCAAAGGACCTATGAAGGAAGATGTTTTGAACCTCCAGAGAAAGAACTGATAAATAAATGTATGTATAGTATGGTTTTACATATATAATGTATATATATATATTATATTGTATATGTATGTATACATATATACATATCTCTATCAAATGATGGCCTTCTTTAGTGCGGGGTGAGGAGGGAGGAAGAAAAAATAAAAATTAAAAGTGCACAGCAGAAAACAAAAGAAAACTTAAAAGAAAGATAGCTTTAAAAATGATGTGTAATATTTATCACATAGTTTTTTTTAAAAAAGTAAAGATCCATGGTTTCATATTGAATCTTCTTTTTGCATTGTGCTGTGTAAATGTAAATGCTATTTTTGTCTTTTTGAATTTAAGTTCAAAATGAATAAAAATTTTAAAAAATGAAATAAACACTAGGGATTCAAGCAACCTCTGTCTTCAAGGTGCTTACATTCTGTGAAGGGCAACAACATTTATGCTATAGGCTTTTCTAGACATTCCTTTTTCTGGTATAATGAATGAATAGAAGCCCGAAGGTCCAGGGAAACAATTAGTTTTACTAAGCAGAGGTGCAAGTTAGATGGCAGCATCTCTCAGCATGCTTGGTAACCCTCAAGTGAAAACGACCTACAGACTGGATCCGAGAAGATCCCAAGTCATATAAAGAGGAATTAAAGGCTACTAACCCATAAGTGCCCACTTTGGGTTTCAGGTTTATCCCCCTTGAAAGGGAGGAGGTAACAACTCAAGATGTCATAACTCCTTGCCCTATAATAATAAACATATATGAAATACTTCCTAAATTGATGCAAAGTGATATTGATCATGGCTTTCAGATAGTCCAATAATTTTTAAATGCTCTCTCCTGGGTGTATTTTCCAAGTCAGTTGTTTTTCCAATGAGATATTTCACATTGTTTTCTAATTTTTCATTCTTTTGGATTTGTTTTACAGTGTCTTGATTTCTCATAAAGTCACTAGCTTCCAATTGCTCTATTCTAATTTTTAATGAAGTATTTTCTTCAGTAAGCCTTTGGACTTCCTTTTCCATTTGGCCAATTTTGCTTTTTAGGGCATTCTTCTCCTCATTGGCTTTTTGGACCTCTTTTGCCATTTGGGTTAGGCTATTTTTTAAGGTGTTATTTTCTTCAGTATTTTTTTGGGTCTCCTTTAACAAGCTGTTGACTTGTTTTTCGTGATTTTCTTGCATCACTCTCAGTTTTTCCTCTACTTCTCTTACTTGCTTCTCCAAATCCCTTTTGAGCTCTTCCAAGGCCTGGGACTGATTCATGTTTTTCTTGGAGGCTTTGTATGTATGAGCTTTGGCTTCATTGTCTTCTTCTGGTTGTATGTTTTGATCTTCTTTGTCACCAAAGTAAGATAATATAGTCGATGCAAAGTGATATTGAAGATGGACCATTCACCAGCATTTTTTTTTACATAAAATGACATCTTCCTCTTGCCTCCCCAATCCTGTACTTGTGAAGCTGATTTTTTTTTACCTGAGTTCAAAATTTTACAATTATCCCTATTAAATTACAGCTTATTAAACTGAGCCCAAGATTCTAGGTGCTTAATTAATGTTTATTTCCTTCACTTGCCTTTTCTTCCCTTGGAGTCACACTAAGGTATCAAGGACAGTTGAATTCAAATTCTACCTTGTATTTATTTTGTTTCTTCTGTACAAGAGAGGTAGTTTATTATTGTGGATAGAGAACTGGCCTCAGCACTAGAAAGAACTGAGTTCAAGTTCCCCTTATGACATGTATTGACTGTATGACCCTAAGTAAGTCATTCAACCTCTTGGTGCTCTAGAAAGCTCACTAAGACTTTAAGCAGCTTTCATTGGTAGAAGGAGTTTGCTCATCCTATAGCAGTGAGATCACAGGTTCAGTCCCCCTCCCTATATATACATACAGACAGAGCACACAGACATGTACATATGTATGTATACGCATGTACACATACACATACATACACACAAATATGTATACACATAAACATGCATATTTACAAATATATGTATATTTATATATACATAGACATACACACATAGAGTTATTTGTGTATATGTGTGTTTTCTCCCTCATTAGCATATTAACCCCTTAAGTCCAGGAGCTATGTTTGACTTTGTATTTTCAGATACTAACTCAGTACCTGGACACACAGTGAGCACGTAATAAATACTTGTTGATGGATTGATTGATAACAGCTTAAAGAATTATTCTTTCTAGAATTTTCATAGGGATCAGGGTTTTCTGTGCTCATTAAGCTAACTGGTGAGGCCATTTCATGCTTGGCAGCTCAAAAAGATACTTAGAAACCAGCCCATGAGAGAAGCTTGGTGACCTAGGCTAATGAACTCAGTAAGTCCTGTTCATGGGTACTATTCCTTGCATCTTCTTGTTAGAAGGTTTGGATGGATTTGTTTCCCAAGGAGCAGAACCTCTACTGACCAAATAGGCAAGCCCCTCTCCTTACTTCTAAGAGTATTTATTGGTCCCTTGGAGTTTTGACCTGCAGCTATCAATTAATCAACCCTCGGTCTCCATCCCACTGGTTCTGTTGGCAAACTCCTCCCCATCATCCCATCATGAAGGACAGGATCCCTGCCCAGCAGGCTTCATCCTGGCAGAACAAAAGCCTCCAACTAAAATAATCAATGTAAATTAAAGGATCAGCCAGTGAGTAGTAGGTGACTTGGCTACAGGAAGGGCACTTCCCAACCTCTGTCAGAAATATCTTCACACTTCACAGTCCACCTACACATAAGACAAAGCAATCTATTCCTGTCCAATTCTTTCTATTCAGCTCATTCCCCCCCCCCCAATGCTACGTGCTGAATGAAGTGTAAGATTAATGCCCAGTGCTATTTCCCACAGCTGCTCTAAGGGCTTACATCCATTTTTGTTAAAAAAAAAAAAAAACAATTCTCTTTCTCAAATCTCTTAACTATAATATCAATCCTAGTTTCCACTGGACTTTGAGTCTGTTTAGGTCATTGTTAATTTCCTACATCGCTTACTTCATAAGTACCATTAGAATGTAATATTCTTGAGGACAGAGACTTTCATTTTTGTCCTTATATCTCTAACACATAGCACAGAATCCAGTACAAAGTAGGTGCCTAATAATGATAGCTATCTTTATGTATATTATCTGATTTGATATGACAACAAGGTAGGTACTATTATTATCCCCATTTTAAAGATGAGGGAACTGAATCTGAGAGCTTAATGTAACATTCCCAGGATCCTCCAGCTAGCAAGTGAGGCAGAATTTGAGCCTTGACAGGTGACTGTTTTTGATTGAATGATAAAAGATTGTCCTACACTGGGCAGATCTCAAATAGAAAAGTCAGGTTATCTAATAACTACTGGGCCACTTCTGTTTATAGAGTAAATCTGATAAGGCCAATCCTGGCACCTGAGATGTGATTGTTTGTCTGAGAGCATCAGTGAATTTGAATCCCCAAACCCAAATCTGCAGTTCATTTGGATGTGTGTGTGTGTGTGTGTGTGTGTGTGTGTGTGTGTATGTGTGTTTTCTCTACAATGATGGGACAACATTCCCCACCTAGTACTCTGAGCCCTACGCAATGAAGCCAGGAGCTTAATTCAGAGCTAGCTCACATTGTCCTGTGCTTTGATCTCTGACTTGGCTTTCATGGTGGAAGGCAAAGCTCAGTTGTAATACTGCCAGACACAGCAACAGAGCATGAATCAGAGAGGAAAAAACAGCCTCTTTCTTGCAGTTTTCAAGGTGCCTTGTCAGAGTGGAGGTACAAATAACTGCTCCCATGTGGGAAGCAATTATTTCATTTTATCGATCACATCTCCTGAAGCAATTCACTTCAGCCAAAAATCATTTGATCATTCAAAAGTGGAATAGATAAGCTGTTGGGGGGAGGGGGAATACTTACTACCCACCCCAAAACTGACTTTAGACCTGGTACTTTATTTCCAAAAGTCACCCATATCCTAGCGATTCAGGAGCTCAGGGTGACATAGGTCACCTTCTACAGCTTCTTCCAAGCAGACTTAGGCTTCTCATATAGATTTTTATAGCCTGAATTAATCATCAAAGTTCCGAAAGAGGCTCAGTGCTGTCTAATCAATACACAGCAGTTCCAGGTCCTTTGAATGCTCTTCTGACTTCCTGCTTTCTTGGGAAAACCAGTCCATTTAGCAGCTCCACTTAAGCGTCTGGTTATCTGTCTCTCCACCTGCACATGTACCTAAGCAAGGAATACAGAAACAGGGATGAGAGCTGCAGCCTGCTTGGAACAAGCAGATGAGGACTCACCACTTTCAGAAAGATGTTTTTTACTTTATTACTTTCCTTATGAAAGTTAAAAGACTTCCATTCAATCCCTCTTACAATCTCTTTTTCCATTCCCAGAATACAATATTCAGAGGCTTTTTTTTTTCAGTACTTCGTAGACTAATGCTCGTTCAATGTCTGGACTTCAGGGTCTGTTGAGTAGGTTCATTGAAAAGGGAACTTGCCCTAGACTGCTGCTGGGCCCAGGCATGTAGAGAGCCATTTTGTGGGTAACTGATTCCCAATTCCTGATGGCTACTCTGCTGAGCTTGACAGGACACACAGCCCTTGGGGAGTAATGGAGGGCCTGGAGAATGCTACCCTCTGCTGTAGAGTAGACTTTCCCTGCCAAACTGAGCAACTGATTCAGGTGATCCTTCCTCAGATCAGGAGCCCCTGGAACCCCCTTCTCCTGTCCACAAATAGCAGGCATGCTTTCCACACCCCATTTCCTCTTTACTAGCTATGTGACCCCTGTAAGTCCTAAAGGATCTGGCACTATCTATGTCACAGGACTGTCCTGAGGTGCAACAGAGTGAAAGTACGTGAAGCTTCTTTGTACTTGTGAAAGTCCACATAACCGTGGAGTATTTTTTTTTTTAATTAGAATGTGTGTGGGCTAGGTTTGCAGTCAGAGAAGCTGGGCTTATGTCCCAGCCTTTCTGTTCCTTACTATTTGTGTGACTTTGGGCAAATCACCTCATCTCTCTGATTCTCAGTTTACTTCAATGCAAAATGAAGAAGATTCTGAACTAAATAATCTCTGATCTGTATTCTGTCCTTAAGGATCTGTCTTTTCACTTGTCCCCTCCTCACCCTCCTGCTCTCTATGACAATCTACTAGCATTTATTCCATTACTGCTGGGCTATAAATGGTACCTAAAGGCCAAACTCTCTATCAGAGAGGGTGTTTCCCTTAGTCTGGGGTGGGGGGGGAGAAAAAAAAAACTATGTCAAGGATGTACCAATCATACCACAAAAGAAGACCGCAATTTACTAAATGTGGGACCTTGAATAAGTGATTTATCTCCCCTGGACCTCAGTTTCCTTATCTGTAAAATGAGGATAAGATGTTCTCTCAAGTTTCAACTCTTGATCTATGATCGTATGTGCTAGCCATGTGGTGGAACTTCAGTCACCAAGAATGGCAGGCATGGAGGGGAGGCGAGTGGGATAGATTCTTCCGAAACTCCTGGTTAAATTC
>NW_020940355.1:14222546-14232897 GCF_900497805.2 Vombatus ursinus | reverse complement strand
ATCAAACTACCAAAGCCTCCCCTACTCCCATCTATTTGTCCTTTTCTCTGTCTGTCTGTCTGTCCATCAGTCATACTTGCACTGGGAGAAGATGTGAATAAAGAACCAGAAAAGGAATTGACTTCTCAGTAAACCATCAGAGAGTTTAATCTAATCCTTGGCAAACAAAACTTATTGTCTTTATTAAGGAATTACAGATATTCAGTTTCAAGGCAGTTTTGCTTAGGACTAAGTAGATATGATTTTTTCTGCTTAGGAAGCATTTTGCCAAAGATTGTTATCAAATACATATTCTTATGTGCGTTGCTCTTTTTTTTTTCTTTCTTGTTCCTACTTTGCTGAAATAACATCATGTGACCTTTTGAGAATTGTTGCCCTTTTGCAGGGAAATATCAGGCAGATTGTTCACGAGAGTGATAGAAAGGTCTCTGTGCAATTTGAAATCCCTTTTTTTCCCCCCAAAAGCAAGGATCTCTGTCAGGTTGTTCAATGTGAATTTGGATGTTTTCTTGGGGACAAAAATGAGATGTGTTTATTCTTCTGAATGCAGAGTAGTAACACTACATTTAAAGTAGAAAAAAAATTAAATTAACCTCACTTTTTTCCCACCCCTATATGCACACAAACTTGTTTGCAAATGATCCCTAAGCTTGAAAGTCAAACCTTTTGTCTTACTAGACATTTATTATTTCCTAAACAAGTCTGGTTTAATCCATCATTGATAACTTACTTGAATTGCCTATATAAGGTAGTTTGGTTGAGAAGAGGGACAGCCCTGATCACTGTACATTTTTTACAAGTCCCCCTCCAGGACATGACATTTTATTTTTTGGCAGTGGGGCAGGAGGTAATACTTATCCAAGGGGACCCCTGCTTGTGGTCAGCTAATGGACACACCCATTTGAGGGAAAACGAATTCCTTTCTTGCCCTCACCAAAAGAGAGGCTACTGAAGCTTGCTTCATAGATTGTGATCTCCCAGAGAAAACATTACATCTGTTTTTCATCAGGACTTCTCATTTCCCAAACCTGGAATTCTCCACCCACTGACTCTTTTTCCCCTAAAACAGTTTTACTTCAGAAGTGGCCAGACTTCTTTTTTGTCTCTCTTTGCCTTATTTTCCTTGCCTTTGGAATGGGCTTGTGAATATATACTTCTTATCTCCTTGCCAGGATTCTGAGGATTGCTGTTATTTAGTGGTATTGATGTGACCAGGCCCTGTGGTCAAAGAGGGAGAAAATTCCTAGTATGGAGCTCCAGACCAGACATGGTCTTCTCTATTCTAATTATTCTGAACATCACAAAAATGAGTTTGACTCCATACTTTGGAAGAAAGTAGACTTGGCCTAAAAATATTCAGTCCACATGGATATAAACTTGAAGGTTCTGAATTTGTCTACCTTAATTACTGCCTCCAAGCATTCTCTGGTTAGGAGAGAAGCTGGTGTTCGCTTTACAAGTGGTTGGCAGCCACTGCTAACTTTCTGTTCTCACAGTTCAACCAATCTGTCTTATGGAAACACCACCCCATTCCAAAGGATCTTGGGACACTTCAGTGAAGCAAGTGGGGGCAGAATAGAGTCAGGGAACTGCAGCCACCAGGCAAAGCCAGCGTTCCCCAGAGATCGGGAGAAAGAACTTATTTGCAGGCATTGGCAAAGAAAAGAGAGAAAGTATAATCTCAAGGAAATGAAAGGGACTGAGATCAAATTGTTGGAGGGGATAGAAGAAGAAAAACCCCAAACACAGAAAGGAAAAGAATGGCCTAGCCTACACTATGAGTTAGAGTTAAGATTTCAAGATGAAGAGTCAAAGGCCATAGAGGCGATGAGGGATATACAGTGAAAAATATACTGGATTTGGGTTTAAATTCTAGTTCTCCTACTATCAGTAAGACCTTGAAAAATGTCTGGGCCTAACTTTCTTCATTGGTAGTATGAGAGGCTCAGACTACATGTTCTCTGAGGTCCCTTCAATCTTTAATATTCATTGATTTTAAGTGGAAAAATAAATAGCCCCCAACTGTGACTACATTTTTTTTTTGCAGGGTGCTGATACTATCTTCCATCAACTGTAATATTACTAAGACACTAGGAGTCTGGGAAGGACTGAGGAAAAATTTGCTAGCTACTCAACATTTTTGTGGGCTTTTAGTCTTTTTCCAACTTTTTTGAGAAAGCTGCCTAAAAGCTTTTAAACTTTGGCTCTAGGGTAAATCTAGGACTGAAAGTGAAGAGGCAAAATGGGGCATACATGAAGATTCTCTGAAGGTTCATTGTCATTCAGGTTCCACTCACACTTATTCTTAATTTCAGAATCTTCTTTGTCCTCAGAGATTTTACCTTAGAACGAAGTTTTTGATTAAGAATACCAAGGTAGCGCTGGGTCTTTTCCATGATTTCTAGATTCAATGTCTCATTCCACTGAAAGCATTCGTAACCCTTTCCAGAGACCATTTGGTAATCAGCTGTTCCAAAACAAAATTTAGAGCTGTCTTGAAGCCAACATTAACCCTGAGTTGAAAGAAAACCTCAAAAAGTTTTATACATAGCTGGACAAATGTGTACATTAAGGTGTATGCTATAGGGAACCCCAAACTTCCTCTCCTTTTCTCTGCTAAGCTTCTTAAAAAGTATTTTGAAAGTACAACTGGAATTTAAATAACATGTTTGTGATCCACAATCACCTTCTTCTTGGGGAGGTTGGCGGGGAATGTTCTCAGTGATACGTTAATGTTTTTATTCTGCCCTAAGGGAAGGGGTGGAGGCTATTATAATTGCCTCATGGGTGGAAATGAAATCTAGCCCCTTGTTTGTTGAGAAGACTTTCTGTCTTGAAAATTTAATTTTGCACACATCGAGAATTCATAATGTCTAATTTTACTCTATTGGGATGGGAAAAGAATCATTGTATGATTAAAGTGATGTGGAAGTTGATGGTGGAAATAAGTATATATGATTCAAGTTCCTAAATGGATACTGCACAACACTAGGAATTTCATAAATACAGGAGGAAATAAAATTTCTTTTCTTCAATTTTTTTGGGGTGGCGATGGTTAGTTTTGCAGGGAATTCCCTCACCACTTACCACCCTAATTAAATGGAGGGGCTGCAGGAATCATTGCTTCTCAATCTGTAGGTGGCTTCTGGGGAGGACAAGGCCTCCAGCCTTCCCAGCTAGTTCTGCAGCCAGGGCAAAGAGTAAGCTTTGGCTGTATTCTTCCACTAGTCTGAAACAAAGAAATTCATGCCTTCCTCCTATAACTAGAACCATTGCAAATTGGAGGCAGGAGATCTGATTCTGTGACCCACCGCATATATTCCCTCCCAATTCCATGAGGGGGACATGCAGAACCCTAAGAGGCCAGCAGAGTGCAATTGCTAACCTTTTCTAACCTCATTTTATTTTAATGGGCTGGTTTAATTTTCTAACCTCATTTATTTTAATAAATAATTAATTTATTTTAATCTTCATTGTGCTCATATTCTCTATCCCACCTTCTCCAACCCAGTTGGAATATCTTTGCTTGGCCCTACTTGGGAAAGAGGATAGATTGTTTTAGTGACATGATTGTAATAGAAAAGGACTAGGGCTGCTTCTTAAGTGACCCTAGACCACACTCTTGGCCCTTCAAGCTGCTGGAAACTGTGAGTCTGAGATGGTAGAGGGATCAGAGAGGTAGGACTAAGGATCTGATCACTTTTACCAATTCTCTTAATGAAGTTCTTCATTATAGGTTTAGAAATCATTTTAATATGTACTTTTTTTGTCAATTAGCTTACTACTGAAGACTTGTGCGTCTCATGACCTTCTCATCACCAACACTATCTTCCATTGAGCTAAACACAATAAAATTTTGTGGATGTACCCTTACAGGTAACATTGGCATTTAATAGACTATATGGTTGTAAGGAGAAGAGACAGACAGGATGTGAGAGTGATGAAGGCAATGTGTGGTGGCAGAGTACTGGACTGATCATAGATGCATCCTCTCCAAGCTAAATATTCACAATCAATAATATCAGCAGCCCCAAGGCAAAATGACTACCATAAGAATTAATGTCAACATATTGGACCTTTTCTCTGAGAAGGAACAATTTATTGCTAACTTGGAAAGTTGAGCCAACACACAAAAGTGTTGGCAAAAGTGGAACAGAAAAAGAATTTGGTGTATAGCACTGCATTTGTATGAAGTGATTCATGCCCTAACCTGCCCCATTTACTACTATTACCACTACCACTAGCACTACCACTACTACTACGACTACCACTACTACTACTACTACTACTACTACTACTACTACTACTACTACGGCCACTCCTCCTTCTACTACTATTACTACTATCATTACTCCTACTACCCAATACTTACATAACACTATGTGCCAGACACTGTGCTGAGTTCTTCACAATTATTATCTCATTTGATTCTCATAACAACCCTGAGAGGCAGGTGATGCTATTTTTTTACAGAAGAGGAAACTGAAATAAACAGAGTGTCTGAGGCTCAATTTGAGCTCAGGCCTTCTTGACTCCAGGCCCAGTTTACTCTCTGCCATCTAGTTGCCCCAATTGCTTTTTTTCTTTCTACTGAAAACACAATTGATGAGGGAAAAGAATCAATATCTGTTTTCTTTCTAAAGAAAAGGCAGAAAATGTTATATTATAAAACAATGCTCATCTTTAGTCCTCCCAGGGGGTCTGTGGTCTACAGATCACTCTTTGATAACTTCTTCTAAACTAGAGTCTTGTAACCTTTTTTGGTATCATGGACTCTTTAGCAGACTGGTGAAGCCTATTAACTCCTCAGAATAATGTTTTTAAATTCATGAAACACATAGGAATACAGATGCAGTTACCAAAATTAAAAAACAAAACAAGTTTACTGATTCCAGGTTAAGAATCCCTATTCTAAAGGAATCTTTTGGAATAGGAAAAATGTAATATAGATTGACACAAGTGAAATTACCGGAGGGCCATAATTATGTTTAACTTTTAATCCAAACTATAAGCAGATATAAACCTATATGGTGTAATGGGTGAAGAAAAGAAACTTCTAGCATCAACCCTTTGGACTAAGGCATTAAAGTCCCTTGTTAAAATGCAAATAGCTCTTAGAGAGGTAACAGTTATTAACTAATGGTGTCTTAGAACAAATTAATTTGTGGAACTAACTTTGATTATCTCTCAGTATCTATTAGAATAGATAAATTTTGATGGGGGAAAAGCATTCAAGAAAGAATCAAAGTATGGGGTACAACCTAGGAGGACAGGCCCAACTGGAGTCCCAGAATAGATGTTCTAGTCAGCCAAGTAGCAGGTTATGCCCACATTTCTTCTACTAATAATTAACATTTATTTTTGTTTTTGTTTTCCCCCTCAAATACTTCTTGCTGTTTTATAAGGTGAAATTGATCATAACTTTAAATAAAAATAATAGGAATGGTGGTCTCTGACCTGCAGTGTAGAAGAAGTATACTTTCTATTTCTCATAAGTGCTCTTCACAGACTCTGACACCTGGGGAAAATCCCTGATCCAACCTAGTTAACAACTCTGTCTTTCATTTTACTCCTATGAGAGGACTGGAAAATGAGGATATATTCTCTCAAAACCTTGGAATCACAGAATCATAAAATCTCAGAACTGTAAGGGACCTTAATAGTCATCTAATCTAACTCATACCTGAACAAGAATCCCCTATAATTGGTCATCCAACTTTTGATTAAAGGTCTCCATAGATAGATATCCCATTATGTCCCAAGGCAGCCCATTCCACTTTTAGATAGCTCTAATTGTTAGGGAGCTTTCCTTATATTAAGTTTAATTTTACCTGTATACAACTTTTATTCATTAATCTCTCCCCCTCCTTCTCTTCCTCTTCCTCCTCATCCTTCTTCTTCTCCTTCTTCTTCTCCTTTTTCTCCTTCTTCTCTTCCTCCTTTTCCTTCTTTTTCCCCCTCCTCCTTCTCCTCCTTTCCCTCCCCCCAATGGGGTCAAGCAGAGCACCTCTAATGCTTCTTCTACATGACAATCAATAAACATTTATTAAGTGTCTACTATGTGCTAAGTGCTTGTGGAGGAGAAAAGATAGGACAAGATTTGAAAAGCTGTTATACAGAAGCATTAGATGGGTTCTGCTTGGTCCGATTGGGCAAAATAAAAGAACAAAATAGATAGGATTAATGAATAAAAGCTGCAAAGAGACAAAATTAAGCTTTCTATAAGGAAAGCTCCAGTCAGTTTTCAAGTGACATAATGTCCAGGCTCTTCATAATCCTGGTCACCTTCCTCTAGGCTCGTTAGCTTATCAATGTCCTTCCCAACATGGAGCACATAGAACAGAGAGATAAATATTCCAGATGCATTCTGACTAGGGAAGAGTATAGTGGACCATCACCTCCATTATTCCTAACATTACACCTCTCTTAATGCAAGCTAAAATCACATTAGATTTTGTGACTGCCAAGTGATACTCTTGTCTTAAATTGAATTTCAGCCCTCTAAAATTCCCCTACTTTTTTTTTTCCAAGGGAACTGCTGTTTAGCTATCTCCTCCCTATTTTGTATTTAAAAAGTTGTTTGTTTTTTTTTAAATCTAATCACTCCTATTAAATTTCATCTTAATAGATTTGGTCCAACACTCAAAATTCTTTTTGCACACTGATCCTATCATCCAACATCCTAACCATCCCTCTCACTTTTGTGTCATCTGCAAATGTGATCAGGATGCCATCTATACCTTTAGCCAAATCTTAGATAAAAATGTCAAACAACATAGGGCCTTCAATACTAGAGAAATGGAGTTGCCCTGACCACACATGTTCCCTAAATGTGTATGTCACTACAAATGTACTCTGTGACCACTCCTCCTATATACTGTATATGTATTTAGGGGATGATGAAGTTCAAGTTAAGGGGCAAAATATTTTGTATGTACACTTTAGTAAATGTCTTTACTTTGAACTAATTATGTCTATTGGCTGATCATTCAAGAGGAATCACATTGGTGGGGCTTTTGAGCTCTCCTTTTAAAAGTATGGTCCCATAGAGGGATGTCCTTAAATCAGGGATAGTAGCCACTCTCTGGAGAATGGCTTTCTTATTTTTCTCTATGAAGTAATAAACCTTCTTCTCACCTCTCCCCACCATGAATTTCTCCATCACTATCAAGGATGACAGAAAGGTTTTGGGCAGTGAGAGATTGGTGGTACTTTCAATACTGATAGAGAAATTCAGAAACAGGGGAGGGTTTATTTCATCTAGATAAATAAGAAAGGAATATTTTTCTGGTTAATCAGAATAATCATGCTTAAACCTGGACAACAGTAAGTAGATTTTAGTCTTTCTTCAAAGAAACAGGACAATATTCCTACCTGTATATCAACTACCAAGGTCTTAGCATACATATATTCAGTGCTATCAAATTGGCATGCATCATTTTGTATGGGAGCCATGTTATTGCATGATTGTGGTCATGACTAAAGTTAGCCCTTGGGCGTATTTTTCTCTTACCGCTCCACTCAACCTAATACACACATAGCCAGTCAATACTAACATTCCCCCATCAGACCTCACATAGCATTTTGTTTTTTAACTCCCTTTTGCACTTAAAATCCACCTACCTTTTGTTGGATCATACCTGTGGTTCCCTTAGTGTAGGATAACTTCCAGTGAGAAACTTCTTTTTCCAGAGCAGATTGGCCCCTCCTTTGAAAATTAGCATCTTAGAAAGTGGCCTGAACTTGCAGGACTTGAACTCAGGTCTTCTTAACTCCAAAGTCAGTTCCTTATCCCCTCGATTGTGTTGACTCTCCTAATTGTATAACATTGTACATTAGAGTTCTTTGTGAGTACTACTGGACAGTAAATTCTATGAGGGCAGGGAACATGTCCCAAACAAACTTTGTACCTACTCCAGCCCTTAGCTCTTCATATAGCAGGCACTTAGGTTTGTTGCATTGCTCTGGGCTTGTATTTTCAGAAAGTAAGGTCGTAATCCTGATCAATGCTATCCTGCTTGACCTTGCAGTGCTATAATGCCCCTCATTCTCCTGCTGCCTCCCCTTCCCCCCGCCCAAGTTGTAGTTGAAGTTGCTGGCATGCTATAGTGAATGGAACTTGCCCGGCACTCCATGTTTCGTGATACTGGAGGAAATGCAGAGCTTTCGTAACAGAGATTCCACTTCCTGTGCAAAGGGGAATTTCCAGGCCCATCATAACATTTTGCCTAGATACGATACATCTAGAAATATGGAAATGTCATGTGGGGAGAGGATAGTTAGTCAAGGACATTAACCAGGGATATTTGTTATTTTTAGTATTATTATTTCTTTTTTTTTAAATTAAAGCCTGCCTTCATCCAAATTAATGATCAGGTAGGCAGTGGACTTGTAGGCAAGAACCAGGTTGAAATCCTCACTCTGTCACCTACTGCCTGTATGTCTTTTGGCAAGTCACTTAACCTCATCTATGAAATGAGAAGTTTGTACTTGATAATCTCTAAGATGCCTCCTACCTCCTATTATCCTCTGAATCACATTTTCAGCTGTGGCCCAGTCTTCAGGATTTTTCTCATAGTACTCTTCTGAATGTTTTCACCATGACCAATGATATTTTGTTTCCAATTCAGCAAATATTTGTTAAGTAACTATTATGTGCAAGATTTTATGCTAAACTCTGGGGAGACAGAGATGATTAAACCATGGTCCCTTTTCTCAAGTTTATATTTTGGAAGAGGACATAAGCTTTGTGCATAAATACATAACCAACAAAATAAAACATGGTGAATGGCAGAGGAAAGGGGCAAACAAAATAAGCTCATAAGAAGGAGAAGAAAACATCTGACTGTGTGTATCTCATAAGAAGGAGAAGAAAACATCTGACTGTGTGAAGTCATCTGACTTCATGAAAGAGGAGACATCAGAGCTGGACTTGAAGATGGCAATGGCAGGAGTTGGGAATTCAAGGTGCAGGGTATGGCATGGCTAAAGGCCTAGGGATGGGGAAGGATTTAATGGATGGTGAGATGGTGAATAATCCAATTTGGATGAAAAAAGATCTCTCATAAGTATTCATATTTATTTAGAGTCTAGATGAACAAACTCCTTGCTTCAAGAAGCCCTCCTCACTGGGTTGGTTACAGAGAAGATTGCCAAAGGCCAAGAAATAAGGCAGCTTGGTGGATGGATAATGATGTTCTATAACTGCTGGAGAGTGTGGGTGTGGTAGCTGGCAGTACTTTGCATTTACCTTGTGAGTAGGAGTTTGGAAACCCCACCCTCTTGAGCTGGCATCTCCTAGTTACCGAAACCAGAATAGAAGATACAGAAGGATTCTGGACCTATTTTCTCTCAACCAAACTCAGGTTTTCCTGAAGGAGAAATAGGGCCACTCTGCTCCAGGAACACTGATGGAATGTGGAGAACTCATTCAAAGCATGGAAGCATTGATGGCAGTGGATCTATATTTGCTAGCTCTGAAAAGATGAGGATATTTAGGACTTGGAAGTAACATATATTACACTGATTGGTACCAACTGTCTTGAAAATATCAGAAGGTTTTGGAAAAATCATTTTTCTTAAAAAAAAAAAAAATCTTGCAAAAGTCTATCTGTCCAGAATGCAGGCAATAGATTTTTGAGGAGATAATTGATAGCTGGGGAGGAGATGGAGGTAGAGGGAGGAAGTTTAGAGTCAAGGGTTTCGGCTAAGGTTTTCCACCAAAAATTATTAATCCAGTTTCAGACTACCAACCTCTTTATAGCAAAGATCACTGTCCTGGAAGTAGTTCACTTCTTCCGGAACTACTAATGAAAATTAGTTGAGAAATATTCTCTCCCATGAGGAACCCATCTCCCATAAAAGAAATCTACTGTTGATCCAACCAAGGGCCTCCTGGCATACTGTTAAGCACAGCACCCAATTGGCATCAGTGCATGTGCCCTTAACCCCAGCACAGAGGCATATAAGGCCCACAATTCAGGTACTAACATGTGATGTTCTCTACAAAACCAAGAAACTTTCCTTCCCTTCCATCCTGTTGGAGAATGACACTGTTGAAAGCAGTAGTCCTGGAGGTTACACATGAAGCCCAGCCCAAGGGCACCTTTTGGAATCCCGTGGGCTGCATGATGGCTCAAATGTAATCCCTCTGGCCACCTCAGTTGTTGTTATACATTTTAATTGGCTGAATGTTCATTTTGCATGTTCTGTGACAGCTTTCATCTAGGGATCTCCAAGCTACATTTGTTCTAACTTCTCTTTGAAGAGTTATCATGTGCTCCATATTCCAATGGATGAAGCTAATAATTTAAGAAATATATCCAAAACTCCTTTAACTGAACAAATAGCA